>NW_007116578.1:253583-283225 GCF_000164805.1 Carlito syrichta
CCAGCAGGTCGAGGCTGCGGTGGCCGGGAACGGCCACTGCACTCCAGCCTGGGCGACAGAGTGAGACTCCAACTCAAAAAAAAAAAAAAAAAAAAAGAAAGAAAGAAAAGTTAGACCATCCAACAATCTCGCAGTGAGAATGACTCCTACCATTCCTTACAAAGAAAATATCATTGCAAAGCTGCAAAGTAAAATCATGAGCAGAAGACAATGTCCAAGGACACTTGCTACACAACCAAACAAAATACCTGCCATGTTCATTAAGTTTAATAAACAAAACATTCGTAGATATCCAATTGCATGGATCCCACATACATAGCCAAGCTGGATTTTGCCAGCCAGTCACAACGTGGCTCCAGAGGCAAGACAAAAAACCATTGGTCCTGCCAAATCGTTTTCATCCGTGAAGCTTCCATCTGCTACTTTTAATGGATGTAACACTGTTCGTGTTTTTTGTCAGATGTGGTCAAAATTGATACCTAACTCTTCTAATAAAGGTGGCTCATCCTCAAAGTTGTTTCCATAGAAGGGCTGAGGTGAAGCTAGAGTTTGTGCCTGAGTTGGCTGGAAAATCTGCCAGGGTATGGCCATTGTGGCTGCATCATGTCATGTGTGGAGGGACACATTGGCCTTGTTGTGAGTAGTCATAGTCAACATACTGTTTGTGGTAGAGTACTCCACTTCCTCCATACTCATAAGACTGCTGTGATAGATCATCGATGCTATAACCTGTCTGGTAGAAACTTACGTTTTCAAAGCTTGACATTGTAAATGATCAAACTCAACAGCAGTGGCTCCAGCAGCCCTAAATAACTCCCAAACTAGTCTCAGACTCTGAACTGACCCCCTGTATTGTTACTTTTTTTTTTTAGTTGGAGTCTCACTCCCACCCCCTGGCTGGAGTGCAGTGACACATTCATGGCCATCCCAGCGTTGACCTGCTGGGCTCTGGTGATCCTTCTGCCTCACTCTTCCAAGTAGCTGGAACTACAGGCACGCACTACCACGCCTGGCTAAATTTTAATTTATTGTAGAGAGGAGGTCTTGCCAAGTTGCCTGGCCTGGTCTCGAACCCGTGGGCTCAGGTAATCCACTCAGTCTCTTAAAGTGCTAGGATTATAGGCTGAGCCACTGTACTCCAGCCTGGGTGACAGAGTGAGACTTCGACTCAAAAAAAAAAAATTCTCTTCTTACAGTTCCTTCATCAGATATGAGATTTACAAAATATTTCACAAAGAATTGTGACTTTAAAAATTTTTTAATAGTATGTTTAGAATAACTGACTTTTTATTTTTTTGAATTCCAATTTATTAAGTATTTATTTGATTTATTTGCTAATTTTGTTTTCAGATACTATTTCTGTGCAGTAGGAAATAGAGACATTTTGAAGAATTTTGAGTAAAGAGCAACATACTGAAAGAGATATTAAAACCAAAATTTGTTTGATTGTAGACAACAATAGAAGTAGAAATAAATCCAGGAGTAAGACAAATCAGCTGTTACAATAAACTAGGTGTGAAATAAATGAGGACTTGGGTAAGCATAGTAGCAAATAGAATTATAACTTATTAAAATTTCTTCTCTCTGAGAGGATGTGGCAAAAAGGGAACACTTCTACAGTGGGAGTGTAAACTAGTACAACCTCTGTGCACAACAGTTTGGCAATTCCTAAAAGATCTAAAAATTGACCTCCCATATGGCCCCGCAATCCCCTTACTGGGAATATGCCCAGAGGAACTCAAATCACTCTGTAAAAAAGATATCTGCACATGCATGTTTATTGCAGCATTGTTCACTATAGCAAAAACATGGAACCAACTATGCTGCCCATTGAAAGAAGACTGGATTAAAAAAAAAAGTGGAACATATACATGATGGAATACTACACAGCCACAAAGAAGGACAAAATTATGAACTTCACTGCAACTGGGATGGACTTAGAGTCTATAATACTGAGTGATCTATCACAGAAACTAAGAACTGAATATTACATGTTCTCACTCATAAGCGAATCCTGAACAATTATCATAATACTATAAGAAAAGGATTGACAGTAGTGGGAAACTGCTGGGGGAGGGAGGATTGGCAGTAGTGGGAAACTGCCAAGGGAGGGGGGCATACCTCATCAGCAAGGGTACCTGCATAATGAACACTTGTATACCTAACCCTGAATTGTACCCCACATCTTTAAAATTAAAAAAAAAATTCTTCTCTCTGCTTAACCAGAATGTGCTAGTGATTGAACAGACTTTTTTATGGCCAGGGTTAGATGACTCTGCAGGACAATCGGGAGACCTCTGGCTGGCAACATGACCAGGCTCAACTTCCTTAATCTCATCTGGCCTGTCCCTCAAATTTCCTTCCTTTTTTTGTAGTATGATTTCTCATTCCATCAGGAAATATAAATTTTGTAGGATACGATTTAGCCAAAATGCTGACATCTATTTGCTATATCACAAACCACTTCAAAGTTTAGGGTCTCAAAATAACCATCATTTACTTAGCTCATGTTTCTGAAGATTGACCATTTGGGCTGGGATCAGCCGGGTGGTTCTTCTGGTTTCTTCTGTGTCCTGTGGATGGCCTTGACAATCATGGCTGAACTCTCAAATGTCCTGGTGCTTTGGCTAGGATGGGTTGACCCTGTTCCATATTGTCTTGCAAGCGCCACTAGGCAGTTCTGGGCTATGTGCTCAGTAGCGGACAGGGTTCCAAGAGAGCTGAAGCCTGTGAGGTTTCTTAAGGCCCAGGTTCAGCATTTGCTGGGTCTTCCATAGCATTTTATTGGACAAAATAAGTCAAACACCAGATTCAAGAAGTGCATACAGAGAGGAACAATTGTGGCTATTTTTGCAAACAATCTATTTTAGTGCCTGTCTTCTAACCTGAGATATGATCATTTTTGTGCCATGCCTTGGAAAGAAAAGCATCCGAGAAACCCCTTTTCTGGGAGTTGATGGTGAAGGAATTCTTTCTAAGATAAGCTTTTACTAAATTCATTGTTGCAGGATCTGGGAGCCTTAAAAATGAACCAGAATTAGGATATAAAGTGGAAATCCCAATTCTTGCTGTCTGCTTCCCACCAAGACAAGAAAGAAATAGTGGCATTATCAAGTGCAGCACTTTACTGCAAATATTAACCACCAACAACTGACCCTCTCGGGGATTTGCTATTTAGTTATGTACTGGAAACTGTTCCTGTAATTGTCAACAGTGCTGTTATCTATGAAATTATCTTCCTTTTAGCAGTGCTGGGGTTTCAGATGCATTAATATAGCTTAATATCTCTTCCTGTGGCTTCTGTAATTAAAAGCTTGTTGGATTTCCAAACTAAGAAATAATATATCTAAGCACCGGTAATAAAGGCTGCTAATAATCAGGAGAGAAACATCAGCAAGGAACAACATCAACCAGACACTGAGGGATCTTCTGGTCAGGCAGAGCAAAAGATCCCGGCGGCCTGCGGAGGAGAGCAGGGCGGTGATCTGACTCTGAGAAGCCAGCCTCCCGGATAGGGGCCGCTGCAGATGGAGGACCGCGGATGAGCAACCGGAATGTTGCCCTGCTCCACTTGCCCTGCTCCAAGCTGAATCCCGGGTCCCAAAGAACAGTTCATGTGTGTCTTTCCAGTCGCTGCCTGTCTTCTTTTCCCCTTCCCTGAGTTCTTCTTCTCCTCCTGGCTGCGTGTGCCCCCCCTTGGTCCTCGCAGCAGGAAACCTGTCCACTAGTTACAAGAATCAGCCACTAGATGGCATCAGGTGTTCGGATTAAAGTGCTTTCCTGCGCTCCATAGGCCCTTGGCGAGGGAAGGCCGGGTCTGAAGACAGCCTGTCCCCACTGCCACTGCCATGCTCAGTGTCCTACTTGTCTCTCCCTCTTCTACCCTATTTAAAAATTAGATTCCTTCCAGCAGCGGGGTTTGCGTGCTTTTGAAGGTCAAGGAGACGCATGTGTGTTTGGTATGGGGGAAGGGGTGGGAGAGGGAGTTTGTGGGTTCATCAAGAACTCTGGGTACCCCTTCTAAGGGCACAGCTATAGCAGAGGACGAGAAAGGTACAGCAACTACTTCCTTGAACCCTGGTGTCTCTTGACCATCCCACTGGGCCGTTCTAAAGGCACCTCAAAGTATCCCCTCAAAAACTGAGCTCCTTACTTCCTTCTCCATCTTCTCCCATCTCAATCCACTCTCCTTTCTGTCGTTCCATCCTCATTTATGACATCTTTTAGCTCAACCACATCTGGAATTTAAAAGCATCCTATTTTCTCACACAGCTTTCACCCCTTATGCAACCTGCTCCCCTAACATTGCCCCCTTCTTGTCTGCCCTTGACTCTTCCTTTCCTCTCCATCTGCGCTGAATGATGCTGCTGTTTGTTGGATTCTCTGTTTGTCTACTTACACAGCTCTGATGTTGGCAATGGGGATACAGCTGGGATGTCCAAATGAAACTTTAAGGATGCGTTGAAGTTAGCCAGGCAAACGGGGATAAAAACAGTCATGCTAGGGCAAGTGGCTCCAAACTGGGGGTGATTTTGCCTCACAGAAGACACTTGGCAATGTCTGTAGACATTGTTGGTTGTTATCACCCAGGGAGGGAGAAGGATCAGCTCCTGACATCTAGTGGGTAGAGGCCAAAGATGCTGCTAAACATCCTGCAATTCTCAGGATGGCCCCAGCAACAAATAAGTATTCAACCCCCCAATATTAATAGTGCTGAGTTTGAGGAGTCCTGTGGTAGAGAAGGCAGCAGAGAGAACTTTTTTTTTTTTTTGGAACTGGAAGAATTCTTTTAGAATGGGAGGGAGTCATGGGAGATTTGACTAGACTCCAGAGTGTGCAGAGCTGCACTCAGGGGTTTGGATTCCCTTCTAAGGCCAATGGAGAGTCATGGAAGCCACCGGAACCACTGAAGGCTTTATTCTAAGGGCCATTAAGAGTCATCAGTGGGAGCTATGAAGCCTTATAAATATTTAGTGAATGAATGGGCACCATTTGCCTGACTGATTTGGACCAGGCTTTCTTGTCCAGACCTCTTTAAAAACAAAACAGAACAAAAAGTTGGTATGCTGTGAGCCTTCGGAAGTGGCCTAAAAGTCTAATATTCAGTTGTTTCATAACCAAATACATAGAACGATTGAACTCACATGGCAAAGCCCTGTTCTATGCTTTTCATGAAGATTTTTTTCCCTTTCCCTTTCATCTTCCCAAAAGCCCTATGTAATAGGGACTTTTTGGCTTTGTTTTGAAATGCTTATTTATTTAGATAATGACACAGAAGCTTAGGAAAGATAAATAACCTCCCATATATCACACAGCAGGTAAGTAATAAGGTCAAGATAAAAAAATTTTTTAGCCTATAAACCATTTTATTGATTGATTGATTGATTGTTGAGTTGGAGGCTCACTCTGTCGCCCAGGCTGGAGTGCTGTGGCACACTCATGGCCACTCCAGCAGTGACCTGCTGGGCTCCAGCGATCCTTCTGCCTCAGCCTTCCAAGTAGCTGGAACTAAAGGTGTGCACTACCACGCCGGGCTAATTTTTAAAAAAAATCTATTGTAGCGATGAGGTCTTGCCAAGTTGTCCAGCCCGGTCAATAAGGTCAAGATTTTATTTTTTTAAAAAAATTTTTATTTTAAAGATGTAGGGTACAGTTCAGGGTTAGGTATACAAATGTTCATTATACAGGTATCCTTGTTGATGAGGTTTGCCTCTCTCCCCGGCAGATTCCCATTACTGCCAATCCCAGCTCGCACCACCCCACTTCCCCTCCACCCCCCACAGTTTCCTGCTACCGCCAATGCCAATCCTTTTCTTGTAGTAAGGTCAAGATTTTAGCCCAGAGCTTCAAGACAGAAGAGTCCAAGTTCTTAGCCATAAGCTAGACTGTTGTTATATATTTTTTCCATATTTCCAAAGAGTAATGGAAAGTAAATAGTTGACCACCTTTTAAACATGTCAAGTAGCCTTGAAAATGGAACATAGATTTAATGTACTTTCTTAGAAAAAATTTTACTGTGTGCATTTATTTTTAAAATAATATAATCCAATAAAATTTTGAAATAATTGGAAAAAATACTCCAAATACTATGATCATAAAAAATGGTAAAATCAAATAAAGTAAGTATTAAATTACAAAGTTGGGAAAATAAAACAATAAAATCCAAGAAAAGCAGAAAAAAATTAAAAGTAGAGATTTATAAGTTAGAAAACAAAAATCTTGTAGAAACTTAGATAAATACATGTATTTGTTGTTTGAAACATTAGAGAAATATACATTAGGTAATCTAATTTTTAAAAAGGAAAACACAAAATCATGTTCTAGAGATGACAATGCCGAACTAAATGCAAAATCAGAGGAAATGTAAAGAACCAAAATACATAATTTTTGTTCAATACTATGCAAATACATTTGTGTACCTACATGAAATTAGTTGGTATTATAGGAATACATGAAGCAACAAAACAGATCCTAAAATAGTTAGAACATATATAGACTAAATACAATAGGAAAAATAGAGAACTTTGACAAAGAGTTACTGCCAGGCACCACAAAAGTCTCCAGGCCCAGATGGTTTCATGAAATATTTTACCATATCTTTGATGAACATGAAATGCCGATGCTGATTAAACTTCTTTAGTATAGATTGGAAAAAGAAAAATCTTCCACATTTGCTTTATAATGGGAAAACATGTTAATATCAAGTCTGTCTAAGAGAAAATTAGAAATTTCTAGACCCATCTCTATTTTGAGTACTGATGCAAAAAAATTGTGACAAGAATTCAGTAGCAGATCAACGCAAATAATAATCCATGGCTAAGGTGTGTTTATTCTAATAATGCTAAGATTGTTCAATATTAGGAAATGTGGTGATTAATTTTATGTGTCACTTGGCTAGGCTCAGTGCCTAGATAGTTGATTAAACACTGTTCTGTGTGATTCTGTGACGGTATTTTTGGATGACATTTAACATTTAAACTAGTAAACTTTGAGAAAAGCAAATTGTCTTCCATAATGTGGGTGAGTCTCATCCAATCAGTTGAAGATGTGAATAGACCACAAAGACCAACCCTCCCCCAAGCAGGAGGGATTTCTCCAAAAGACAAACTTTGGATTTGTCCTGGAATATGAGCTCCTGCTTGGTCTCCAGCCTTTTGGTCCACTCTTCATGTTTCAGACTTGTCAGCCTCCATAATCCAATTCTTTACAATAAACCACACACACACACACACACACACACACACACACACACACACACACACACACTGATTCTGATTCTCTGGAGAAGTCTAACTAATTCAGGAAGTGTATTCATATAATTAATCCTATTACTAGGTCAAAAATAGAAAGCCTTGATAGGATAAAAAATGTATTCCTCATTAAAAAAAACTCCACTACAGCAAAATACTTTATCAACATGTTAAAATATATTTGTCTCTCCCAAAAAGGAGGTTTTATGTTTAATGTAAAAACAGTAGGAGCCTTTCTATAAAAGTTAGGAACAAGACAAGGATGCCCTCCGTATCCACTTAAAAAACTTATTACAGTATTTAGAAAGTATTAGTTAACTAAATTTGCAGGAAAAAATGATAGATATAAAAATCAGACATGTGGAAGCAAAATTATCATTTATAGATGATTTCATTGCTTTATTTTATTTATTTACTTATTTGTTTTATTTATAGAATAATTGCTAGAGAGGAAAGATTATTCTGGGTAATAAATATACTATAAAGCTACTGTTGTTAAAATGGCATGGTCCTGGTCCACAATCAATGCAACAACAACGAATGTGAAGAATCAAATCCAAATACATACAGAAATTTCATATATTTTAAATTTGGTATTGCAAATTACTGGGGGAAAATGGACTAGTCAACAGAAGATTTTGGGACACTTGGGTAATTATATGGGGAAAAGAACAAGTTTGAATCCCTGCTTCACATTTCACACTGCAGTAAATTACAATTTGAGTAAATATTCGAGTAAAAAATTATAAAGGTACTAGCAGGAAATATGTATATATTCTTAGAATGCCATTTTAAGTATGACACAAAAGCCAGTATCCGTAATGGAAAATATAGATAAATGCAATCATATAATAATAATGCATGTCTGTATGGCAAAATAATAAATAAACAAATGAACACAGAGGGAAACAGTTACTAAAGTGAAGAAAATTTTGCACTTCGTACCACAAAAGGCTAATTTCTTTACTACATGAAGTGCTCCTACAAGGGGAAAAGACCAAATCATCCAATAGAAAACAGACAAAGGATATGATCAGGGGCTTGTAAGTAAGAAAATAGAATGGAGAATATAGCAATGAATAAGACTAAATTTCCTGCCTTTGTGCTGCTACCTTGTAGCTGAGGTTAGAAAGGAATTTTCAGATGAAGGTTCTTGATTTGCCATTGGTTTTTCTTGAGTCCTTACTCACTTTTCTCATGGTAGTTCTTCCCCTTCCTTCACCTTCTCTCCTTATGCTTTAATTGTGATATAAATCAGGAGCCTCCAAACATGGGGCCACAGACTGGTCTGTGACCTGTGAGGAACTGGGCCCACAGCAGAAGGTGAGCAGTGAGCCAGCAAAGCTTCATCTGTGCTTACAGCCCAACGCTCATATTACCGCCTGAGCTTTGCCTCTTGCCAGAACAGCAGCAGCATTAGATTCTCATAGGAGTGCGAAACCTATTGTGAACTGCACATGCGAAGGATTTAGCTTGCGTGCTCTTTATGAGAATCTAATGCCTGATGATCTGAGGCAGGGATGCTACTGCTGGGGAGTGGCTACAAATACAGATTAACATTAGCGGTAGCTGCACAGAGACCATAATAAATCAATTGCCTGCAGACTCATATCAAATCCCTATCAGTGAGTGGCAAGTGAGTTGATGTACTTCAATTGTATGGGTGCATCTGGTGGCAGGCTTTAAGTCAGAATTTGACACTTATTTTAGTCCACACGTGGTCTATTATTTTATGTACCACTTCCATCTGTACCTCTTTTTTAAAAAAATGATGAGCTGTATAATTATTTCATTATCTGTTACAATGTAATAATAGTAGAAATAAAGTGCACAATATATGTTAAATGCTTAAAACATCCTAAAACCATTCCCTCCATCCCCCATCTGTGGAAAAATTGTCTTTCACAAAACTGGTCCCTGATGCCAAAAAGGCTGGGGACTGCTGATATAAATAACTTATAACAAAATGCACAGGTCTTGTGCTCATGATGCATATTGACAATTCATCAACTTGTCTGTTACATGCTTATCTGTTCTTCGAAGTGACTGTACTCTTTTAGACACCCATCAGCATACTTGAGAGTTCCATTTGCTCCATGTCCTTGTCAACATGTAATGTTGTCAGTCTTTTATTTTAGCAAATCCAGTGGGCATGAAATAGTATCTCCCTGTGGTTTCAGTTTGCATTTCATTGCTGGCTAACTTGGTTGAGCGCATTTTCATGATACAATTGATCATTCCAGTATCTTCTTATAAAGTGTCTATTGAATTTTTAAATTTAATCATTCGTCTTTTTGTTGTAATTTATATAAGCTTTTTGCATATTCCACATACAAGCCTGTTGTCAGATATATGTACTACAAATATTTTGGCCAGTTTTTAGTTTGTCTGTTATCATTTTTATGAGTGGAAAATTTTGATTTTGATTAAGTTCTACTTATCCTTTTTTTTCTTTTATGGCTAGTGTTTTTTTTTTTTTTTTTTGTCCAAGAAATATCTGTCCATCCAGAGTTGCAAAGATATTCTCCTATATTTTCTTCCTAAGCTTTGTTGTCTGGGTCTCTTGTTTAAGTCTATGATACCTCTCTAATTAATTTTTATGTATGGAGTAAGAAGGAAGTCAAAGTTTGTTTGTGTGGGGGGTTTTTTTGGGCTTTTTGTTTTGGATAAATCATGAGAGTCATGTGGTTACCACTTAGTCCATGTGAGGGAATATTACCAACATCTCAGAAGCCATCTCTATGCCCTTTTGCAATAACTCTCCTTTCTCGTCTCCCCAGAGGAAACTACTACTATAACTTTGAACACACAAATTTTTCTTGCTTTGGAAATATATGTAAATTAATCATATGGAATATATTATTTTATTTCTAGATTGCTTTACTGAACATTATGCTTTACTCAATATTATGATTGTTTTACTTAACATTGTGATGCATGTAGAACTAGTTTGTTCATTTTCTTTCTTTCTTTTTTTTTTTTGAGAAAGCAAGATTTATTGAGAAGACAGAAAAGCTCTGACAGTGGGAGGGGACCCAAAGGGGTTGCACCAGTTTGTTCATTTTCATTGCTATATAGTATTCCCCTTTGCAAATATTTATTAGTCTATTTTACTTCTGAGAAATATTTAGGTTGTTTCCAGTTTTTGACTACTACAAACAATGCCAATATAAACATTCATATATACATCTTTTATTATATATGCATGTACACATTTCTGTTGGTCCTATATGAGTGAAGTGCCTAGGTCATAAAGTACACATATGCTAAGCTTTAGAAGAAGTGCCAAATACTTTTCCAAAGTTGCTGTACAAATTTACATTCCTATTAGTAGTATACACAATTTATTATTGCTTTATCTCATCACCAACACCTAGTATTGTCAATCTTAAATTTTAGACATCATTTTCTTAGACATTAGACATCTTTTTATATGTCTACTCAGACATTTGAATATTCTTTTTTGTCAAATGCTTGCGCAAATCTTTTGTCTACGTTTCTACTGAGTTGACAGTCTTTCCTGTATTGATTTGGAGTTACTTTTAAAAATATTTTCTGGATACAATTCCCATGGGAGTTATATACATTTGATAATACCTACCCCTCTATGTATATGGCTTACAATTTCACTCTTTTAATATAATCTTTTGATGAATAGAAGTTCTCAGTGTTAATATAGTCCAACTTACTGTTTCTTCTATAGTTAGTGCAATTAGGGGACTATTTAAGAAATCTTAGTCTACCCCAAGTTCATGAATATGTTTCCCTATGTTATCTTTTCTATGCTTTATTTATTTATTTATTTATTTATTTATTTATTTATTTTGAGTTGGAGTTTCACTCCGATGCCCAGACTGGAGTGCAGTGGCCGCTCCCAGTCACCGCAGCCTCGACCTGCTGGGCTCCGGCGATCCTTCCGTCTCAGCCTTCCAAGTAGCTGGAACTACAGACATGTGCTACCACACCCGGCTGATTTTTGATTTATTGTAGAGATGAGGTCTCGCCAAGTTGCCCAGGTGGGTCTCGAACCCTCAGGCTCAGGCAATCCACTCACCTCAGCCTCCCAAAGGCGTGGGATTACAGGCTGAGCCACGGAGCCCAGCCGCAATGTTCTTTTAAAAAAATATTATTTACATTTAGGTTTTTGATCCATCTCAATACTTGTGTATGATGTGAATTTGAGACCAAGGTTTATTGTTTTCCACATGGCTGTTCCAATGACCCAGTACCATCTGTTGAGAAGAATGTTTCACAATGTCAGTAGGCTTCCTATGACTGCTATAACAAATCTACACAAATTTAGTGACATAAGCATCCGAAATTTAGTCTCTCACAGTTCTAGAGGCCAGAGTCCTACATTAGTATCACTGGGCTGACATCAAGGTGTTGGTAGGGCTATCCTCCCCCCAGAGGTTCTAGGGGAGAAGATTTTCCTCACTTCTTTCAGTCCCTGGTGGCTTCTAGTCTTTCTACTTGTCATATTATTCCAATCTCTGTCTTCACCCCCCCCCCTTTTTTTTGAGTCGGAGTCTCACTCTGTTGCCCAGACTGGAGTGCAGTGGCTGCTCCCGGCCACCGCAGCCTCGACCCGCTGGGCTCCGGCGATCCTTCCGCCTCGCCCTTCCCAGTAGCTGGAACTACAGGTGCGCGCTACCACACCCGGCTGATTTTTTTATTTATTGTAGAGATGAGGGCTCGCCAAGTTGTCCAGGCGGGTCTCAAACCCGCGGGCTCAGGCAATCCACTCACCTCAGCCTCCCGAAGAAGCGGGAATACAGGCTGAGCCACTGAGTCCGGTGGATCTGATATCTTTATGGAAGCCATTTTTTGTCACCAACTATCATAAAACAAGTGTTGATACATATGTTTGAACTTTAAATTTTATTCCATTGATCTAGTTGTCTCTTGTACCATTATCACATTATTGTACTTTTATTGTATTGTGATTTTATTATATATCTTGATATCTGATAGTGTTAGTCTTCCAATAATATTATTTTTTTAGGGTTGTCTTGACTTTTTGTCCTTTGCATTTCTTTATAAATTCTAGAATCAGCTTATTAGTTTCCACAAAAACAGGCTAGAATTTTGAATAAAATGCATCTATAAATTCATTTGAGGGCAACTCAATTTAACAATATTGAGTTTTCTAATCCAGAAACAGTACTATGCATTTATTTATGTTTTAAAAATATTTCTCAACAATGTTTTATAGTTTCCTGTGAAGAGACTACATCTTTTCTTATGTTTATTTTGGTATCTAACCATTTGATATTTTCAAATGATATGTTAAAAAATTTCATATTCTAATAATTGCTTATCTAAAGAAATACAATTATTTTTTGCATAAAACAACATTATTAATTTATTTATTAAACATAAATTATCTGTAATTAAAAAATTTTCTACGCACAATAATATAGTATATATAGTACTAATAAAAATTAGTACTTTTCCCACTTCTCTGTTAACGCAAGGACCTAAATTTGTTCTCATGTATTTTAATTTTACATACATACTAATCCCCATATACAATTACTATTTTTATATATGCAGTATTTACTTAGATTCACCTTCATATTTACCTTTCTTTTGCTCTTCATTTTTTCTACATTTTCATGATTAATCTGGGATCATTTTCCTTGTCTATGGTATTCCTTTTATTGTGGATCTGCTACTGGTGAATTATTTCAGCTTTTTATTGTCTGAAATCTTTATTTTTATTTTTGAAGGCTATTTTTGGAGGGAAAGTTAGTTTAGCAGTTACTGTCTTTCAGCACTTTGATGATATCATCCATTGTCTTCTGGATTCCATTAACTCACTCAGAAGTTAGCTTCAATTCTTGCTTTGCTCCTTTGAAGATAACTTCTCCTTTTTCCTTTGGTTGCTTTCAACACATTTGTTTTCTGTTTATAATTTTTTTCAGTAGTTTTACCATGATACATCTAGGCATTTAAAAAAATTTTATATGTTCCTTCTTGGGGTTTATAGTATTTTTAAAATCTGTGACTTGATGTCTTCCATTACTTTCAAAGAATTGCCATTCAGTATCACTTCAAATATTGCTTCAGTTCCATTCTTTTTCTACATTTTCCCTTGAACTACAACTATACATAGACTTTTTATAGCTATGTCTTATATGTCTCTTACACCATAATTCCTTCTTTTATGCTTCACTTTTAATATTGTCTTCTGACTTATTCCCAGTTAACTAATAATCTCAGCTTCCATGATTTTCTGTTAAATACATATGTTGAGTTTTTAGTGTGAGTTTTGTATTTTAAATCCTATTTTTCCCTTCCATTTACAGTTCTCTAATGGAATCTATCAGCTTGTCATTTAATTTCTAGAACCATAATAATAATTTATTTAAAGACTATGTCTGCTGAAACTGATATTGAACCATCTATGGGTCTGTGTCTGCTATTTGTCCCCCTTCTCTCTTAGTTTAAACCATTTAGTTTTATTTCCTGATATAACAATGTTTCAATAAATCCTATTTTCAGCATAAAAATATTGTAGAGATGTACTCAATGGTCTGATCTATGCCTAGAAAGGGATTATTTTGCATCTGGTAGTCAATTAGGGTAGATAAATTTAGTCCAAGAATCTAAAAAGATATTGAGTCTTTATAAGGGAAGGTCTATTTCTGATTCATCCCTGTTCCTAAGTATAGGTCCTTTGGAGTCTCAAGTGAAATCCTGGGGTGTTTACCAGGATCCTTCCTTCAATTATTTTTTTCAAGTCTTATGAGAATGCGGGCAATCTTTGCTCAGTCTTTTTGTCTCTTAGCCATCACTTGTGGATCATCAAACTCCTTGATCAGAAGAGCAGTATAAAATTACTGTAAAGCTCACCTATTTGTAAATTCCTTATCCTTAGCATCTTGATTCAAGTCCTCACTGCCTTTTTAAGCTCTCTAGTATTTTCAAATACATATTTTAAAGACACATTCCCAAGGAGGTAAGTTGTTGTCAGTAGGAGAGTTGATCTGACACCAGCTATTCTGTCATTATGAGAAGCATAAATCTCTGGTTACTAATATCTGAACTTTATACAAATTTCCCAGACTAGCTGCTTACAAGAGGCTTCTGTAGAAGAATAATCCACACAGAGCTCTGTATCAAGTTAGATAAAATTGTATGACCCAGGAGTTGGTGTATAAAGCCATCTAACTTTATTTCTTTTCTATGAACTGGATAGACATCTGTGAGATTTTTCTTTTTATCTACTGCAAAAAAAGTTTATATTTCTCATTCCTATGTTTATATTTCTCATTCTTCTTTTTACCTTACAAAGACTTCCAGGAAGATGAATGGGGAAATTCCTACTCTATAATGCTATCTTTAAATCAGAAGTCTGATCTCACCTTTAGTTTAAATGGGATGCTCTGGTTATTGTGTGGAATGATTGGAATAAATCTAAGTGTACATGAATACAGAATGATTAAATAAATTATGATAAATTTGTTTAATAAGACATTGTTGCTATGAAAAATAATTAGGTAGCTTTCTATGCAATGGCATGGAACTATTTCAAGTATTATTGAGTGACAAAAGCAAGACATGGAACAATGTGAGTGGTATTACTCCTACTATTTTGTGGAAAAAGAAAATGTGTACATATTTTTATAAATGCATAAACTGTCTTAGAAATAATATACAAAAACTAGTAAAAGTTAAGAGTACTTTTTAGTACTAGAATTTTTACTACTAGAAAAGTTACTTCTAGAAAATAGAATAAGGGCACTGGGGGACAGGTCCAAGATGGACATTAACTTTACAGTGCATATCTTTCTGTATGTTTTGGATGTTATAGTGTGGGCATGTTTTACCTATTCAAAAATATAAATGAAATGTTTTTAAAAGAGAAAACATGCATTTTACTCCATTGACATAATTTTCATTTTTAGGAATTTCTAAACAATCTATTTCTTTCTATTATTTGTCTATTAAATACACATTTAATATAATTATAATCAGATATTATCTTTTTTCTTGACATAATTTTTCATATTCTTATATTGCCTTCAACATTATTTAAAAACTTTGTATGATATTTTGTTTAGTTACCCTTTTTCCAATGTTGACCATTTATATATTTCCATATTTCCTTAGAATGTATACCATGTTTATGAGTATCTTTGTGAATATATACACATTTGGTCCTATAATTAGCTCTAATACTAGATGGTTATTTGAAATGGTTGAATGTAAGTAAAGTAAACACTATATAGAGTTAAAAAAAAGGTTATAGATGATTATAGATGATCCTTTGAGATACCTGTAATAAGTACAGCAATTTTCATTCATTCTAACATTTGTCAATATGGATAAAACAAACAGAGCTGTTGCTCTTTAAATATAGGTACGGTAAAAATTGAACTCATAGGAAATAATGCACTTAAAGAATCATTAATTACTACCTAATTACTTGCACCACTGTGGCATGGACAGAAAAGTACTCTACGATGATGAAGTTGTCAATTACAGTTGATAATTAAGGGGCCAGGTGCATATTTAACTTAACAAGATAAATATCTGCCCAGATGTTGTTTGTCTGCTGCTTCATTACCAGGTAGGTTAGAAGATTTTCATAAACTAGAACGACTATTAAATGTATAACCTTGCTACATTGAGAAACCTTTAACAAACCTGTTATTATAGCCAATATTCATTTAAGAAGGATGTTCATCAGACTTCCTAGAGTTGAAGAAGTAAGCACATCTATATAATACCATCTTTGCAATCTTAGTGAAATGACTATTTTGATATAAAGTAGGAAAATAATGTAATAGTCCTTGGAACTAGAAAAGCTGCTTCTCCTTGCCAGAAACATGAAGAAATTTTATGCAAGATTTAAAATGCCAGAGTGAAAGAAAGCAATGAAGAATCAATTGATGTCTGGACCAGTCCAAGGAACTCAAGGTCCTTGGATGGAATAGATGAAGATTCTGGCAAAATTATAGTAAGATATTTTAAGTTGAAAGGGAGAGGCTGGGAAGAAAGGGCTGGCTGCAGGAAAAAGGAAACCAAATCATGTCATTGCTTGTATATTAGTTTTCTAGGGCTACCATAACAAAATATCACAGACTGGGTGGCTTAAACCATGGACATTTATCTTCCCATGGTTCTTCAGGCTGAAAGTTCAAGATCAAGGTGCACTCAGGATTGGTTTTTCCTGCCAATCCTCTCCTTGGCTCACATGTGGATGCCTCTGCCTGTGTCCTCAAATAGTTTTTTTTCCTGTGTGTAAATCTCATGTATCTCTTCCTGTTCTTATGGAGATGCCAGTCATATTGAATTAGAGTTCTACTCTTATGAATGCAGTAAATTTTAATTACCTTTTTTAAGGCCCTGTCTCCAAATTTTGTCATATTTAGTTCTTCAACATATTAATTGGGGGTGGGGAGCGCAATTCAATTCATAACACTCTTCTCCTAAAACTCTCCAAAGTCCTTAGAATGGCCTACAAGGTTCAATGCTGCCTCTCTAACATTTCTTCCTAAACGTTTCATTCCAACCACATTGACCTTCTTGTTGTGTCTCTGGCACAAACATATTCCCTCCACTTCAGGACCTTTTTAATGGCTACTCTCTATCCTCGGGACACTTTGCCTATAGATAGCCACAGAGCTACCTCCCTCACTGCTATAAGAGCCCCTTGCCAGTTAAGTCTTTTCGGATCACCACATACAAAATAGAATTCACTGTCACTTTCCTTGCCTTCATATTCAGTCAGCTTTATTATCGTCTTTTCTCATATCACCTAAATCTTCTGATATGTATTTGTTAGCTTGTTATTTATGTAATCCCAGTAGATTTAGGGAGTAACTTACATCAGGTCAGAGGCTTAGGCTTTGTCTGCTTCTTGCTACTGCCATAGCAGCTAGAAAGAGAAGACATGATCTACAAAAGAAAGACAATTTGATTGACAATAGATATCATCAGCAACAATAAAGGACAGTAGACAATGGAATAATTTCAATTTGATGATAGAAAATAATTACCAACCTAGAAAACTGTCTTGTAAGGCATTTTCAGGTAAACCAAACCAGAAATAATTTGCCTCCAAGAGACAATTACTAAAAGAACATTGGTCCAGGTAGAAAGAAGTGATTCTGGAAAGTCTTTGGCCTAAGATTCAAGAAGAAAGTTAGGAAAATAGATAAATAAGTTTATAAATATATGCACATAATTTAAATAAATAAAATTCATAATCTATGGAAAATAAAATATGCGTATAAAATTCCAAACCAGTAGAATAGCAAAAATGGATTCAGAAAAAAATGAACAAGAGTTTACTAATTAGGAAAATAAAAAAGAGAGAGACTGAGAGAGAGAGAGAGAGAGAGGAAATAAACATAGAAAAAGTAGAACAAATAAAGATGCATTATTAAGATTGTTGAATCCAGTCAAAATACACCAAGAATCACAATAAAATAGTCTCCATTCACCAGTTATAAGATGAAGTTTGTCAGGTTGGATTACAATAAAAATATACAGTCACTTATTTTATTCATAAGAAAAACAGGAAGAACATTGAAAGAAAGACGGTGAAAGAACATAAAAATGTATACCCTGTAACACTAACCAAAATTTTTTTAAAAGCTAGAGTTGTACCATTAAACTTAAAGACAAAATAGAATTTAAGTGATAGAAAATAATTCAGAACAAGAAGGATCACTATTTAATATAATAGTACAATTCAACAGGAAGACAATAATTGTATATTCCATGCATATTAAAAATGATCTAGAGGAATATTAATATGCATAAATGCTAATACATATGTCAGATTGATAAAAGTATAAAGAGAAAGGGGCAAAAATCATCATTATAAGGAAGTTTTAACAAAGCTCATTCAATTATAGATAGTCCAAGAAAAATTAATAAAGCTAGAGAACATTTGAATAATATAATTTAATAACTTTGAACTAATTAAGCTTTTAAAAAATTCAGCCTGTAATCCCGCGCCTTTGAGAGGCTGAGGTGAGTGGATTGCCTGAGCCCGCGGGTTCGAGACCTGCCTGGGCTGTGAGACCTCATCTCTACAATAAATCAAAAAATCAGCCGGGCATGGTAGCACATGCCTGTAATTCCGGCTACTTGGAAGGCTGAGGCGGAAGGATCGCCAGAGCCCAGCAGGTCGAGGCTGCGGTGGCCGGAAGCGGCCACTGCACTCCAGTCTGGGTGACAGAGTGAGACTCCAGCTCAAAAAAGTAACCTAACAAGTAGAGTATACTTCTTCCTCAAACAATAAAAGAGGTGTACAAATTTATAGTAATTTCAACAATATTTTGTTCTCTAACCTCAGACACAATAAAAGTAAAAAATAAAATTAAAGTTCACATATTTGAAATAAAAATCACACTTTCTAATAATTCATACATCAACAAAGAAAATCTAATGGAAATTTAAAAAAACCCTGGAACTAAGTGACAATGAAAATATTTTACCTTAAAACTTGAATAATACATCAACCTTTGTGGGATATAGCTTAATGGTACTTAACGAAAGGTTTGCAACCTTCAATGCTTAATATTTAAGAAGTCTTAAAAAGTCAGTAGCATATAAGATAAAAATTAAAAGAAGTAGCACAGAAATAAAAAAGTCAAAACAGAATACTCAAATAATCAATATATTAATTATTAACATAAACAAATTACTCCCTTAATAATTACTTTCAGATTGGTTTTAATAAATAAGCAAGAACTCCACTTATGTGCTATGTATGAGATTGACAATTAAGTTCACAAACTCATTCTAGAAAAAATGCTACATACTTCATTCTTGAATATCACTACAGTCACCTTTGAAGTACTCCCCTTAGGAAGCTATGCACTGATGTCCACCCATCAATTCTGGAACTCTTTTTCTTGAGTGGTCATCAGAGCTGTCGTTGTATTACCCTTTATGTCTTAAAAGTCATCAAAATATCTCCCTTTCAATATTTCCTTTCTCTTTGGGTAAAGAGAAAAGTCACCGGGGGCCAGATCAGGTGAGTAGGGAGGGAGTTCCAATATAGTTATTTGTTTACTGGCTAAAAAATTCACTCACAGACAGTGCTGTGTGAGCTGGTGCATTGTTGTGATGCAAGAGCTCCTTTGGGACCATTTTTGCACATACTTTTCTCATGCTAAGATTTTCAATTCAGATTTTCCTCACTGTTTCTCTGTCAATATTTATTTGATATACTATGCTTCTCACAGTCAGCCGACAATTTTGACACTCAAATGAACAAATTATTGCAGTGTTTTTGTCAGTTTTGCTCTTTACCAGCTGTCCTGACCTCTCTTCATCAGTGACGCTTTCTGTCCCTTCAGAAAAAAAGTTTACTCCATTTGTACACTGCTGTTTTGTTCATGGCATTAACCCCATAAACTTGGATTACACGTCCCTGATTTCATTTCCACTCTTGTCAAGTTTAATAATAAATTTAATGTCTGTTCACTGCTCTAATTCAGACTCCAGCATTCTCACAATGACATCTCTGTTGGCCATTCCAGAAAAAGAGTTTCAAAATTGCTTTGATGGGTGGACTAGGTGTTAGTGTTGGAACATACATAGCTTCCCAAGAAGGGTACTTCGAAGGGGACCATAGTGATATTCAGTAATGAGGTAAGCAGCACTTTTTCTAGGATGAGTTTGTGAACTTAATTGTTAGACTGCATACAAAGGAAACTTTAATCCATGTGAATTAGGAAAGCAAACTTAAAGAAATGGATCAAAATACATCAGGTAATTCCAATCCAAAATAAAAACAAGAATCAATACATCAATGAAAACCCAATAACAATAAAAATTTATACTCATGTTCATAAATATTTATGCACAGAATAACAGTATCATATATAATAAATATGTTAAGAATATGAAGACAAATTTATATCTATACAATTACATTCAGGCAAGCTAACAGACTTGTGTTAGCCTCTCATAGATCCATAAGCCCAGAATAAGAATACTGTTTATCTATTTATTCAAAATTAATATACTGATTTAATAGGTACATAAAACCTTCATACACAATCAGAAAGTCATTTTTTACTAAAGTTATATTTAGTACATAACAAAAGGGACTTCAAAAATTTCCTCACCAAATAGATTTTTTTTAATGTACACACAGTGAAAATGACTATCAATGGATTAAACATTCTGTTAATACTAGGAAGAGACCTATAACAATCTCAGCTATGTTAATTAGGATTCTTTGGTTGCAAGAAACCCAGCACACATTAGCTTAAGCCAAGAGGAGAGATTTATGGACACTTTGCCAGGTTGCAGAAAGACAAGGTGGAGTTGGCCTTAAAATAAGATGTTTCAGAGACTGTATATGACTGTAAAACTTTCCCTTATTATTTTGCATTTCCACCCTTCTCTCATGCCTTCTGCCTAGGTTTCTCCACATGGTGGGACATGGCTGTTTTGGGAACCACTAGCTAAATTAGGATTTCAGTACCAGAGTGGCTAGCAAGACTACCCTAATGGGAAATGAAAGGAAGCTGGACTGGATGTTTACACTGTGTTCTTCATGGGATCCTTTCTCCACCTGGTGGATGGCCTTATGCTAGTTGTTCCACCTGTGACCAGAGGGTCCCTTACAGAGTAACCTGCTTATATTGCAGATACCTTTGTGGTTCTTTTCTCATCCATGTCCAGTTTATACCTGTCTGAACATCATGTTTACCTCAGTGTCCCAAAAAACCAAGTTTGGGGTAGTCTTTGGTTCTTTAGATGAAAGGCAAAATATTCAATAAACCAGAACAATAGGAATATAGCCTCTGATAGATTCATAAACCCGGAATAAGAATATAGGATATCTATTTACTCAAAATTAATCGGAAATATGTTAAAAGATTTTTACTCACAGATTCTGGGCAGAGCGGGAGCAATGAATTGGGAGGGCAGGACTCCATTCCTGGGGCATACAAAGCAGGAATGAAGAGCCGGACAGAGGGAAGGGGGGAGGGGAAGAGAGATAGATAGAGAGATAGAGAGAGAGAGAGAGATAGAGAGAGAGAGGCAATTAACTAGCAGAATACATAAGGGAAATAGGAAACAGGGTGTTGGACACTTTAAGCTCATGGGCAAATGATCTATTTAAAGGAAGCAGTGGGAAAAATGGGAGCCCAATCTGCTGGGCAGGGGAGATGCCTCCAAGTTCTTAACTCTGGCCACCAACTTGAACAATTTAGATGAGGTGTAGAACTCAAAACTGGGTCAAGGGTGACCGAGCCTCACTTCCTATATGAGGAAGTTAAACCTGTATTCAAAATGAATGGCAAGGCAACATAGAATTATAAGAATTCACTAAAATGGCATGTAACCATTCCAGATGCATGTAAATCTCTCACTTCAATGACTATAGCTGAGACAGCAATTATGTTGTCATTATTCTGTATTCTCTTACCGGTGCAAAGAAATATGGCATGTCCCAGCCTCTCTTGCAGTGAGTTTGGACCATATTGCCAACGAACTCTGTGGAAGAAACACAAATCACTTCTGAATGGAGGTACTTAAGGGCAGGCATGAGTTCTCTGTGTTCTCTCCTCCCTTGCATGGTGACTCTGGAAATCCTGTGCTGAGATGCAAGTTGCAGATCCTGTGGGTTCCTTGGGTTACAACTTGTAAAGGTGTTAGTCTGGAGTGCTGATGAGCTTGCTGAAGCTTTTATGTGAGTGAGGAATGAATTTTTGACTTTGTTACCATAGGATAACCTAACCTCATTTAAATAAATCAGATATTGCAGTGCCAAGGGTACAATCCCCAACAGCTTCAACAAAATCCCAAAGAATTCTGACAGAGCCAAGTTGGCTTATCTGTCCATCTCTGGACTATTCAATGTAGACAGAAGAATAGAGGAATATGGTTGACTTAATCTAAATCATGTGCACACTTCTCTGAATGGGTCGGTTATGGGAAGAAGGGGATGGGATTGCACAGACCTGGCCACTATTGGGAGTCATGAAGCTGTCCCAATTTGTGGTTACTTTATTAAGACAAACAGGAAGATGCTAATAAACATAAACATTAAAATTATTGGAAATAGAGAAAGCTGATAAATAAGCCCAACTGTTCTTTTGCTGAAAGAGCAAATAAAGTAGATAATCCTCTAGCTTTGTCAAGAAAAGAGAAACTTGAATACAGAATTAGAAATGAGATGTGAGAAAAAGGATGTCAACCACCACAAAATCTGAGGAGCCAGATTTATGCTAATATATATGAAAAACTTTATTTGAAAGATGCTTATAATAATAAATAGAAAGAAATTACTAAGAAAGTTTTGAAAAAGAGAGCTAGAGGGGCATGATTTTTTACTTATTGTTAAAACATACAAAATCATAAGTAATTATACTTATATAGAAATTACTGAATTCATTTTTATTGCAAAATACATTCTATCCAATCTATGATTATTATTTTTATAACATAGATCTGCTCTTTTAAGCACACAATTTGAATTTGTATTTCATGTGACATACATATGTTATCATTCAATAGACAATATTTTTAGCTGATTTCAAGACTGCTAATCTATTTTTTCTATATCTTTATCATTTTAAAAGTTATTTTAAAAATTTATCTCACTTTTTCCATAGCACTTACCACCATTTGATACATTACAAATTTGATCTTTTGTTTAGTGATTTGTTTTTAAGATTCATCTATGTTTCTATAGGTAGCAACAGTTTATTCATTTTTCTTAATATATAATATTTCATTAAATAAAGACACTACAATTTATCTATTTTCCATGGATGGACATTTGGGATATTTCTAGTGTTTGTGGCTATTATAAATAATGCTTCTATGAATATCATCATATAATGTAAATGAGTACACATAAGCTTGCATTTCTGTAAAGTATACACCTAGGAATAAAATTGACAGGTAATAGGTTACAGGTATCTTCAACTATACTGGGAAAAATTCAACTTATTTTCCAAAGTGGTTATATTTGATTTTAAAGCAATCTAGCAGAAGTATAGCAATAGTTCATTGTGGCTTTAATATGCTACCTTAAGATTGCATATTTATTAGCTATTTAAATATCACCCTTTCTGAAGTGCCTATTCACCTTTTTAGTCTTGGTCATCTGACAATGAGATATCTCTTGGCCGAGGCGTCAGATTGGGCATATCGAATAAGTCAGTCCGGTATCCAAATGGGCGATGAGGAATTCTGGGGAAAGATGCAAGCATATCCTCTCCCACAAGTCAACAACACATCGGGCCCTCTCCATTGACCTGTAAGGAGATCTTTCCATTTGACCATAGGCTTAACAGTTTTTTCTGAGTTCCAGTGTCCAGCCATAGTCACGTGGTCCAACTTTGGTCCAAATAGCCAAATCAACGGTGCCCTCCCGTGGGAACCAGGGACATTGTGCCTGGACAAATCACAAAAAATGAGCCAATCGAGTAGAAGACACCTTAATTCCCCTTTAGATAACGTATCGAGTAAGACATTTATAAACAGTCTCCTGCGTTTAGACTGTTTCTGGCCCATGAGTGTATCAGGGCTCTAGCACTCCTCACCTATTCTTTCCCTGCCTATCTCTACAGGGGGACCCACGGTGCCCCAGGTGAGGTCCTATCTGTCCCGAAAAGAAAGAGAAAAGATTACCTTCAAGCTCCCAGGCATTGGGCGCCACTTGCGGGGGCCAGCCCCACAAGGGTCATGAGATGTCCTGAAGGAGAGATGGATAGGCGATGGATGAAGATAATATACATGGACACCTGCTTCCTGAACAGATGACAATTTAATGCTAGTTAACACAGAGATTTTATACCATTTGTGAAGGGGCAAGACAAAGAAAATTCTTTCACGTACATATCTTTTAAAAGTTACCATCTAGTGGTCTTAGTAGCAAACAAACCAAGATTCCCATAGGCTTTAGTAGCAAACAAGCCAAGACTCTCATAGGCATTTAGACAACGTCTTATTCATAAAGCCAACAATGATACTTTCAGTCCAATGTCCCAAATTACAGTTCTTGAAATGTTTCAAGAAAGTTTCTTTAAGTGTATATTTCTTTATGTGTCAGGAATTTTCTCATCTTAGTCTCTTATTTTCTTCAGAATCCTGTGATCGCCTCTCTTGTCCAGATGTCCTTGTTACTTTTCTCTTATCTTGCAGTGCTTGTTTCTAAAGAGAACTCAAAAGAAGCTTTTAGTGATGTTTCCCAGGCCCCTCAAGGTTACTTTCTGTTTTAGCTGATCTGTCATAAAAGTGTCTGATTATTATATTATGAGTTCAGTGAAAACCTACTCTATAAATGTTAACTTAGAGTTTTAACTATAGAATTAAGTAAAAACCTTAACATTAATCTTTATCCTAAGTCAGTGAAAACAGTGTTATAAATCACCTACATAACTCCTAGATAAGTGTTAGAACTTATAATGAATTCATAATGAACTTACTATAAACTTGTGCTTCTAAAAGACCTTATGTCTAAACACTAAACTGCATAATTCTATGCTTCTAAAAAACCTTATGTCTAAATACTAAACTGTATAATTCTAAATCAAATAAGGAGTGAATATACTTATATCATTTTTTACTTAAGCAATATCTAGTAACTTATAACCAAGTGAAAGAAAGCATTCTTGATGTGCTTCAGAGTTTAACCCTTGCATATGTTAAAAAAGGCCAAGTGGCATAGTGGGAAAAATGGAAAAATAAACCATGACATTTCCAGGTTAGTTGTGAGTGCTTCACATAAACATGCCATTTTCTTCTTCCACGACTGCACAGAATTCTTCGGTGGTATCAAACAGCAAAGGTGGAAGACAGAAGGGTCTCAGCTTCCTGGGCTCGCCCTGTGGCCCGGGGTCTTCGGCCCACCCGGACCCTGTCAATCAGGTGGGCCTCCAAGACTGGCTCCCAACGCCCCTTTCTGAAGTGCCTATTCACCTTTTTAGTCTTGGACATCTGACAATGAGATATCTCACACCAGTTAGAATGGCTACTATTAAAAAGTCAAAAAACAACAGATGTTGGTGAAGTTGTGGAGAAAAGGGAATGCTTGTCTGGTGGGAATGTAAGTTAGTTCAATTCCTGTGAAAAGCTGTTTGGAGATTTCTCAAAGAATTAAAAATTGACCCAGAAATCCCACTACTGGTTATATACCCAAAGGAGCACAACTTGCTCTACCAAAAGACACTTGCTTATGTATGTTGATTGTACTATTGACTGCACTGTTTACAATAGCAAAAACATGGGAACAACCTAGGTGCCCACCAACAGTGGACTGGATTAATACATACACACCATGGAATACTACACAACCATAAAGAGAATGAAATCGTGGCATTTGCAGCAACATGGATGCAGCTAGAGGCCATCATTTTAAGTGAATTATCACAGAAGCAGAAAACTGAATAGCGTGTGTTCTTACTTATAAGTGGAAGTTAAACATTGGGCATACATGGGCACAAGGATGGTGGCAATAGATATTGGGAGCTACTAAAGGGGGAAGAGAGAGAATACATGTCAAAAAAGCGTCCATTGAGTACCATGTTCACCACTTGAGGGGGTACACTCCTGAGAAGTCCAAACCTTATTATCACGAAATAACCCTATGTAACAAAACTGCATACATACTCCTTGAATCTACAATTAAATTAAAAAATTAATAAAAGAGGGAGAACAGCTTTTCATTATAGAATAATCCTAATTTTAAAATGTAGAAGGAATGAAGAAATAAAAAAATCACCATTTGAGAAACACTACAATATTTGTTGTAGGCAGAGTCTCCTGATGGATGCTAACATCAGTGGATAAAAAAATAGGATATTTTCTTAGTCTAATTATTTTCCCCAAATATTTATTAATCACAAACGGAAAAATTGTAACTTTATAGAGGAGAAATCCAGTGGGCACCACCTTTACCAGGTGACCACAGCTAACATCACAGGTAATAAGACATACTGATATCATTCGCCCCCTTGAATAATGAACAGAAAACTGAGGAACATCATGTCTATGTAGTCTTGCCAAAATGCATAACCTCAATATAACCATAAGAAATCAATCAGACAAGCCCAAATTGAGAGATTTTGTATAGAATAAATGGTTAGTATCTTAAAAAATGCCAAGGCCATGAGAAACAAGGAAAGATCGAGAAATTGTCACAAATTGGAGGAAGCTAAGGGCACATAATGACTAAATACAATGTGGAACGCTGGATTGAATCTCAGAGAAAGGATATTTGTGGAAAAACTGGTGAAATTTAAAAGGTCTGTAGTGTGGTTTATGGTATTGTACCAATATTCACTCTTGTTTTGACCATTGCCCTGTGACAGTGGAGCACGGGCACACAAAGGAAATCTGGGTGAAGGAAATCTCTCCGTACTATTGATTTTAAAAATAATTGTTTTGTAACTCTAAAATTATTTTTGAAAAATACATTAAAATTTTTGCGTTTGGGACTTTTTTTTTTTTTTTTTGAGTGGGAGTCTCACTCTGTTACCCAGGCTGGAGTGCAGTGGCACACTCACTGGCCACCCCAGCATCGACCTGCTGGGCTCCGATGATCCTTCTGCCTCAGTCTTCCTAGTAGCTGGAACTACAGGCGTGCGCTACCATTGAAAGAAGTTTGGCACAAGAAACGATTCCACGCCCAGTCTGAACCAAGAGATTTATTAAAGGGGCAGTTACACGAAGGGACTGTCACCGAGGAAGGGCAAGAGAGAGAGGGAGAAAGAGAGACCGAGAGAGAAAGAGAGAAAGAGAGAGTAAGAGAGTGGCAGGGACAGAGAGAGAAAGTAAGAGAGAGAGAGAGAGCTATGAAGGGAGAAGGGTATATTTATGAACCTTGTAGGGGCTGGCCAGTGCCGTGCCTGAGTCTTATTGGAGGAGACTATGAGGTGGCATTTTTACAGGGAAGGTTGTTTGAGCACAGGTTTAAGTTTCGTGCAGGCGGGAAAAGCCGCTTAGGGCCTTTGTTGTCTTTGGGAGGCAGTGCCATCTTGGGGACGCCCTTCTGACTGTTGTCTGCGCCTTTCGACCATGCCCGGCTAATTTTTGATTTATTGTGGAGACAATGTCTAGCCAAGTTGCCTGGGCTGGTCTAGAACCCGTGGGCTCAGGCAATCCACTGCCTCGGCCTCCCAAAGTGCTGGGATTACAGACTGAGACAGGTTTAAGATGGCGATGGGTGATGGGTGTGTAAATGTCTGATTGAGTGGAGACTGGGAAGGAGAGACCTGAGCTCTCTTGCTCAGGCGGCTGCCCTGCACAGCTGCTCGCAACCCAGCATGCTCTACGGTGCAGAGGCAGGCACCATGTTTGCAGCACCACCCAGAAAGGAAAAAACAAGGACTAATTAGAAAGAGGGAAAGAAGCATGAGGGAGACCAAAAAACCCGGGAATTTATTTATAAAAAATTGTGTGTTCTTACATGCTTAAACTTCAGTCACCTTATATGTACTCTTCGCTTAATGCAATATACCTTTGAGATGCTTATTTTACTGCTCAAAACAGTTTTTGAGCTTGGCAGGTTTTTTTTTAAACATATTTTTTATTTTAAAATTGTGAGGTACAGTTGAGGGTTAGGTATACAAATACACATTGTGCAGGTACCCTTGTTGATGAGGTGTGCCCCCTGGTCCCCAGACAGATATTGACTACCATTAATCCCACCTCCTTTCCCCTCCCTGCCCCCCCCCCATAGTTTCCCACCACTGTTTTTATTTTTTTTCTGAGTCGGAGTCTCACTCCGCTGCCCAGACTGGAGTACAGTGGCCGCTCCCGGCCACCGCAGCCTGGACCTGCTGGGCTCCGGCGATCCTTCTGCCTCAGCCTTTCCAGTAACTGGAGCTACAGGCATGCACTACCACACCTGGCTAATTTTTTGATTCATTGTAGAGATGAGGTCTCGCCAATTTGCCCAGGCGGGTCTCAAACCCACGGGCTCAGGCAATTCACTCACCTCAGCCTTCCAAAGCACAGGATTACAGGCTGAGCCACCGAGCCCGGCTCAATCCTTTTCTTAGAGTATTATGATAGTTGTTCAAGGTCCACTTATGTGTGAGAACATGTGATACTGAGATCTTTGTTTCCCAACAGCAGACTGGACAATAAATTACACATTATTGTCAGGGGAAGAAAACGAGACTGCATTGTCTGCTTAAATAGAAAAACAGCAGGTGGAAGACGTCCAACAAATTACTTCTGCACATGTATCAATGAACCTGAAATTCATGTCGGTGACTGTTTCACACCTTATCAAACATTAGAAAAATAGAAGATAAAAAATTTTGATTTTTGTCATAGGTCCCTCAATATCCAAGACTGTATTATATAAACCAAATATCATTACAATAAAATAATGAGTTCCAATACTAAAAACAAAACAAAACAAAACAAAAAAACAGGGACTAAAATGAGTGAGGATCACCCGTGGCTGCTGCCACCTGCCACTGCAGCCTTCATCCCAGATCAGACACCAGCAATGGGAACTGTGAGAAAATATACCTGAGAACCCCGTCTGGAGTCCCAGCCAGGAGACCCAGATGCCTCAGTCCCCAACAAAAGCATTTGTGGTCACCTGCTGGAGCTGAAGAACCAAGACCCAGATCACAGCCGATGAACGGAAGCGAGTTTTAAAGTAACCCAGCACCCTTCTTTACAGTGATTTGTAATAAGTGTGAGTCAGGTAGGTAACATTCTGACCAACACACCCACAGAGAGCTGAACATAAGCAGATCAGCTGGGGGCCGTTCACAATCACCCCTCCCCTCTGACCACATGGCACATGGGGTGAACAGAGGGTCAGATCTGAAGCATTTGTGGTCTGCATTGCAACCTAAGATTCCAGCCCCAGCTCACAGTGGATGAGTGGAGGTGAGTTTTAAAGTGACCCTGCACCCTTTTCCCAGTGATTGACAAGATGTGTGAATCAGGTGGGCAACGTTCTGTTCAGCACACACAGAGAGGGCTAAACTAGGCAGATCAACTGAGGGCACCTCCCAGCCTCCCCCCTACTGCAGGGGATGAACAGGGGTACAGATTTAGAAGTCAGAAACTCCTTCCTTCTGAAAATCCCCCCCTCTGCTGGTAGCTAAGAGAAGCAGTGCGTGGGTCATGCCTACAAGAAACCCAAAGTCTTGAAACTGCCAAAAGAGGGTGCTCAAGGATTACAGAGTGTGTGTGTGTGTGTGTGTGTGTGTGTGTGTGTGTGTGTGTGTGTGTGTGTGTGTGTGTGTATCTACCTCAGTTAAGACTAAGTTTCCAAGTAAGGAAGTAAATATGAGATCTTTCCAAGCAACTTGAAGTCCACCAATGAGACAAAGGTAGAGGGCAGCAATGGCGTTAAATAACCTTCATCTTGACCTTGAGCATGGTCTGTACTGAATTGGGATAATAATGATTTTACGCCTGGAGGAT
>NW_007116578.1:283245-333236 GCF_000164805.1 Carlito syrichta
TGTGTGTGTGTGTGTGTGTGTGTGTGTGTGTGTGTGTGTGTGTATGTGTGTGTGTGTATCTACCTGTGTGCGATGCTACTTTTTAAAAAATATATATACCTTGTTGGGAGTGGGCATTTCATTCTGTTTTACCTCTTTCCTTCTTTCTTTCCAATAAGGCTATATATGAGTGTGAAAATTTCCTCATATTATTGGTTTTAGTTTCTTTGGAGTTTTTGTTTGTTTGTATGCTGTTTCTTTCTTTCTTTGTTTTTGCTTTTTTTCATTTTGTTTTTGTTCCTATTTTGGTTTGTTTTTTTCTCCCTCTTTCTTTTTCTCTCTCTTTTTGCTTATCTCCCTGTTTGTAGGTTTGTATCTTTTTCCTTCTCTCCTTTGTTCTCTCCACTGTCATCCCCTCCACATTCTCTTTATTAACTCCCTTTTCTTCCTTATTTTGTACCCATGGGATATACATATGCTCCCATTGTATGGACATACTGTAAGGTGGTGGGAAGTGGACCCCTGGGGGCCCACACACCAATCAGCAAACATTGTGATTGTCAGACAACTTTTGAATCTTAGCAACCCCTAACATACCTCATTCAAATCTCAAATCTGCAAGGGAGCAACATAGCTCCCCACCTCCAACCTGGCTCCAAAAACAAACTAGTCTAGAGGTTTTACTCAAAGGAGAATAGAGGGTTGAGCAAAAAGAAGTGAAAACTACTCCCTTTCTTATTGAACAGTGGAAGTAAAGAAAAAAGAAAAACCCACAACAAATGAAGAAACATCAAAGAAGAAACACAGGTATCATACAAAGTCCAAAGAGGATAGTCCACAAATATACAGACTTCGGAACTCAAACAATGAAGAGCACCCAGATTGACTGGTCTCAGATCACAAATGCAGAGATCAAGGAATGGTTGGAAAAGATGAACAAGAACCAAGAAAAGCAAGACAAACACATGAAAGAACTGATGGCTGGTATGCAAACTATAAAGAATCCAGTAAATGAAATAGATAATAAGCTGACAAGCATGGAAAGCAGAATTAACCAGGCAGAAAAAAGAATCTCAGAACTTGAAGACCAAAATCTGAAACTAACTCAATCTGTTAAAAACAAGGACACAAAGCTTAAAAAGATGAAACAAAGTCTTCAGAAGATGTTCAACTATATTAAGAGATTGAACCTAATACTTCTAGGTATCCCTGTAGCAGATAAGGAGAATGAGAGTAGCCTGGAACAAACATTCTGAGATGTCATGAAAGAAAACATCCTGCATCTCATCAGAGACATGGCAATCCTAATAGAGGAGATAAAGAGAACCCCTGCAAAGCATCAAATGAGAAGACCAACTCCTAGACATACAGTAATTTGCTTACAAAAAGTAGGCATAAAAGAAAAAAAATCTTAAAAGCCACAGAAAGGTCAGACTACCTACTAGGGAAGAACAATTAGAATAGCAGCAGACTTTTCTACAGAAACACTACAGGCTAGAAGAGATTAGAATCCTATCTTCAAAATACTCTAAGATAAACAGTTCCAACCAAGAATTTCCTACTCAGCTGAGCTAAGCTTTATCAGTGATGGAGAATTAAAATCCTTCCCAGACCATCAATCCCTAAGAGTATACGCTGCCTCCAGATCAGCTCTATAAGAGATGCTTAAGAAAGTATTAAGCACAGAAGGAAAAAAAGAACAACCACATTCCTCCCAAGAATGCAAGAAAGCAAATAACCAATAAAGCATGCATCATGGCTGCAAGATTGAAAACACACACATAAATCAACCCCCAAATCAAAAGAAAACCAATGAACAAATAAACAATTAAACAACAACAAAGTCTGTAAGAGTCTCATGACAGGGATAAACTCTCACATCTCAATAATCAGCCTGAATGTGAATGGACTAAATACAACTCTGGAAAGGCATAGAATGGAAAACTAGATTTAAAAAATGATGCAACAATATACTGTCTTCAGAAGACACATCTCATCAGAAGGGACTCTCACAAACTCAAAGTCAGAGGATGGAAAACAAATTTTATTTTTTTCTTTTTCTTTTTGAGTTGGAATCTCACTCTGTCACCCAGACTGGAGTGCAGTGGCTGCTCCTGGCCACCGCAGCCTCGATCTGCTGGGCTCCCGTGATCCTTCCACCTCAGCCTTCCAAGTAGCTGGAATTACAGGTGCACACTACCAGGCCCGGCTAATTTTTTGATTTATTGTAGAGATAAAGTCTCACCAAGTTGCCCAGGTACGTCTCAAACCCACAGGCTCAGGCAATCCACTCATCTCAGCCTCCCAAGGTGCAGGATTACAGGCTGAGCCACCAAGCCTGTCAGAAAACAAATTTTCAGGCAAACAGAACACAAAAGAAAGCAGGAGCCACAATCTTAATATCAGACAAAATAACCTTTAAGCTATCAAAATTTTAAAAAAATAACAGAAGGACATTATATAATGACAAAAGAGTCAATTCATCAACAAGAAATATCTATCCTAAACATATATGTTCCAAACACAGGAGCACCGCCTTTTTTATAACAGTTATCAAATAAACTAAAAACAGCTATTGACTCTAACACTATCACAACTGGGCACTTACATACCCCACTGTCAACCCTAGATAGATCATCGAGGCAAAAAATTAACAAGAAGATCTGGAACCTCAACTTGATACTTGGCCAAATGAACCTAATAAATATCTATAGAACACTCCACTCAACAACCACAGACTATACATTGTACTCATCACCACATGGAACATACTCCAAGATCAACCACATCCTTGGCCATAAAACAAGTATAAACAAATTTCATAGATCAAAATATTGTCATGCACCTTCTCAGACCACAGTGGGATAAAAATAAATATCAACACCAACAAGGCTCCCCCAAAACCCACAAAGACATGAACACTAAACAGCATGATGCTAAACAACTTCTAGGTCAACGTGGAAATCAAAGAGGAAATTAAAAGATTCCTGGAAATAAATAAAAACAAAGAAACATCTTACCAAAACCTCTGGGATGCCATGAAAACAGTACTAAGAGGGGAATTCATATTTCTAAGAATGCATATAAAGAAGATGGTAACATCACAAGTTAACAACCTAACAAGTCACCTAAGGGAACTGGAAAAACAAGACCACCAAAACCCTAACTTCAGGAGAAGAATCTGGATCACCAAAATAAAAGTCCAAATATGGGATATAGAAGATAAAAATATCATAGAAAAAAAAATCCGTGAACAAAAAGCTGGTTCTTTGAAAGGATAAATAAGACTGAGGGACCACAAGCCAGACTGACCAAGAAAAAGAGAGAAAAAACTCAAAATAAACACAATCAGAAATGCAAAAGATCAAGTCACAACTGTCCCTGAAGAAATACAAAAGATTATCAGAGATTACTATGTACATGTCTACAAAACAAACTTGAAAACTTAAATAAAATGGAAGACTTTCCTCCCAAGGTTGAAAAAGAAGAAATCAAAACTCTAAATAGACCAATAACAACACAGGGAATTGACTTCATCATAAGAAAACTACCACAAAAAAAAAAAAAAAAAAGCCCTGAACTAGACAGTTTTCCTGCAGAATTTTACAAAACATACAAGGAGGAGCTGTTACCAATTTTACTGAAAGTATTCCAGGCAATTGAGAAAGATGGAACTCTCCCCAAATCATTTTATGAAGCTAACATCACATTGACACCCAAACCAGGTAAAGATCCAACAAAAAAAGAAAGCTACATGCCAATATCCTTGGAGAATATAGATGCAAAAATTCTCAGAAAGATTCTTCCAAACCAGATCCAACAACATATCTCAAAAATCATCCACCATGACCAAGTAGGCTTCATTCCCAGGATGCAGGGCTGGTTCAACATCTGCAAGACCATAAACATAATTAAATACATCAACAGATGTAAAAACAAGGATTATATGATATATCATTAGATGCAGAAAAAGCTTTTAATAAAATCCAGCATCCCTTCTTGATAAAAACCCTTGAACACCTAGACATAGATGGAACATACCTCATCTGTGAGAAAGAGCCATCTATGAGAAACCCACAGCCAACATACTGCTAAACAGATAGAAATTGGAAGCATTTCCCCTGAAAACCAGAACAAGACAAGGCTGTCCACTCTCACCCCTTCTGTTTAACATAGTGTTGGAAGTCTTACCTAGAGCAATTAGACAAGAGAAGGAAATCAAGAGTATCCAAATAGGAAAAGAGGAAGTTAAGTTATCTCTCTTTGTGGATGACATGATCCTATACCTTGAAAACCCAAGAGAAGCTGTCAAAAACCTCCTTACACTGATAAAAGACTTTGACAAAGTCTCATAATATAAAATAAATGTGCAAAAGACATTCCTATACACCAACAATAAACAAACGGAAATCCAAATAAAAAGCACAATCTCATTCACAATAGTCACAAAAAAATATGAAATACCTAGACATCTTCCTAACCAAAGAAGTGAAAGACTTTTACAGTGAAAACTGCAAAACACTGCTCAAAGAACTCAAAGATGACACAAGCAAATGGAAAAATATTCCATGCTCACGGATTGGAAGATCAACATTGTTAAGATGTCCATCCTACCAAAGACAATCTACAGATTTAACACAATGCCCATTAAATTACCAACATCCTTCTTCTCAGACCTGGAAATGATGACAATACATAAATTCATATGGAAAAATAAAAGACCACAAATAGCCAAAACAGTCCTTAGCAAAAGAAATAAAGTGGGTGGTATCACACTTCCAGACTACAAATTTTATTACATTATTGTAATCAGAACAGCTGAGTATTGGTACAAGAACAGGCATATAGACCAATGGAGCAAGATAGAGACTCTGGAAGCAAAACTTTAATTTCTCAACCAACTCATCTTTGCCGAAGCCTCCACCACCAACCAATGGGGAAAGGAGAACCTATTCAGTACATGGTGCTGGGAAAACTGGCTGACCACATGTGGAAGACTGAAATAGGACCCCTACCTATCACCATACACAAAAATCAACCCTGAATGGATCGAAGACCTAAATGTAAAACCTCAAACTATAAGAATCCTAGAAGAAAATGTAGGAAACATCCTTATGGAAATTGGAATAGGCAACCAATTCCTGATCAACTCTCCAAAAGCAAATGCCATAAAAGATAAGATAGACAAGTGGAGACACATCAGACTGAAAAGCTTCTATAAAGCCAAAGAAACCATCAAGAGAGTTGGGAGATAGACCACAGAATGGGAAAAAATATTTGCCATCTATAAATCAAACAGAGGTCTAACATCCAGGATCTACAAGTAACTCAAACATGCCAGAAGGAAAAAAAACAAGCAACTCTATTAGAAAATGGGCAAGATATATGAATAGACACTTCTCAGAAGAAGACATATGAGCATCCAATACACACATGGAAAAATGCTCAGCCTCACTAATCATCAAAGAATTGCAAATTAAAACCACACTGATATACAACCTAACACCAGTCGGGATGACCATCATTAATAACTCAAAAAACAACAGATGTGGGAGAGGATCTGGGGAAAAAGGAACACTTCTAAACTATTGGTGGGAATGTAAACTAGTATAATCTCTATGGAAAACAGTGTGATGATTTCTAAAAGATCTAAAAATCGACCTTCCATATGACTCAGCAATCCCCCTTTTGGGAATATACCCAGAGGAACTCAAATCACTCTATGAAAAAGACACCTGCACACGCATATTTATTGTAGCATTATTCACAATAGCAAAAACATGAAACCAACCACACTACTCATCCAAAGTGTACTGGATAAATAAAATGTGGTACATTTACATGATGGAATATTATGCAGCCATAAAGAAAAGCAAAATTATGAACTTTGCAGCAACCTGGATGGAATTTGAGTCTATAATATTCAATGATTTATCACAGAAACAAAGATCTGAGTAGTACATGTACTCACTCATAAGTGGACCCTGAACACTTATCACAATACTATAAGAAAGAGATTCGCAGTAGTGGGACTCTGCCGGGGAGAGGGGAACACATAATATTCATAAGAGCACCCTCACTTTACCTGTACGATGACCACATATGTACCTAACCCTGAATCGTACTCCACATTTTTTAAATGAAAAGAAATTTGTGTTCTTTATTCCTGAGGTCAGTTTGATTACATTTAAAAAACAGGTTTATATTTTATTTTTTAAGTATCCTAAATTGTTCCTCTGTTGTCTCGTGGCATATCACATTACTGTAAAAAATAAAATGGCAATCTATTTTTTTTTCCTGCTGTGACTTGGTCTTTTTGTCTAGATGTGTAAAATATTTTCTTTTTTCCTTTTCTAACATTTGATACAATTACTAACTATGCCCTGATGTTGGCCATCCTGGACATGTTTTTCAACATATAGTATGTTTTTTCAATATGGAATTTTATATTTTGAGTTATTGTTTCAATAAAGTTTTCCCAACTTTTATTAAAAAATTGCAAGTTATCAGAAAAATTGAAGGAATGTTAAAGTAAACATCCATATATGCTTCATCTGTATTTGCTAATTATTAACATTTCACTACCCTTGCTTAGTATCTCTGTTTATGTGAGTATGTGTATTTATTTATATATATTTGCCAAATGTTTTGAGAGTAAGTTGTTGATATGATGATACCTCATCCTTAAGCATTTCACCTTGGATCTTCTGAGCATTCTCCTACATTAGCACGAAATAATTATTATATTTAATATTGTTGAAATACTATTATTCAATATAGTCATATTTAGATTTCCCAAGTGTTTCGGCAATGTTCTTAATAGCTTTCTTTTTTTCAATTTAGGTTCCAATAAAGGATCACACATTGCATTTGGTTGTCACATTTCTTAATCTTCTTTAATCTAGAGCAGTTCTTGCAGCAATTACACAAGGCTGAACTATTGAATGGACTCACATGAACCCCTAGGACATACTCTCAGAAGGCTTTAAGAAAGCAGAGGATACGGTACAGCAGGAGAAAGAAGGCACAAATCAACATCAAAGAGGTTCAAGACTTCTAGGCACAACTCCCAGGGTTCTAGGTCATATTGAGAGTGCTTCACCTTCAGATCATCAATTACCAAGATACATGTAAAGTGTCTAGTCTCATGTGCCATGCTTTATCCCATGGCAGATTTTTTATAGCCCCATGGTCACACAGCCAAAATCAGCTTGCATGCCCACGTCCCACAGAAGAAACCAAGAGAATGTAATAAACCCAGTTAGTATCCATCACTCTTTACATTTTGTGAACTCAATGATGTCAGACTGATACAGGTTTCCTCTGGTAACCTACCATAGAAACTACTGATTCAGGCATTCCTGGAGATAAGTGAAGGGGTCCAGCCCCTTGCCAGGTCGTGAGATTTCCTGAAGGAGAGACGGATAGGTGAAAGACAAAAATATTATACTCGGACACCTGCTTCCTGAACAGATGACAATTTAATGTTAGTTAACACAGAACTTTTATACCATTCGTAAAGGGGCAAGACAAAGAAAATTCCTTCACGTACATATCCTCTACAAGTTACCACCATCTAGTGGTCTTAGCAACAAACAAACCAAGAACCCTGTAAACATTCAGACAATGAGTCTTATTCATAAGGCCAAAGATGATAGTTTCAGTCCAAAGTCCCAAATTACGGTCCTTGAACTGTCTCCAGAAGGTTTCCAAGTGCAAAGTTCTTCATGTAGCAGTAGTTTTCCCATCTGGGGCTTCTATGACCTTCAGAGCTTTGTAATCGCCTCTCTTGTCCAGGTGTCTTTGTTACTTTTATCCTGCAGTGTTTGTTTCTAAAGAGAACTCAAAAGAAGCTTTTAGTAATGTTTCCCAGGCCCCCAAGGTTGCTTTCTATCTTTAGTTAAGTTATCATAAAAGTGTCTGATTAGTATATTATGAGTTCAGTGAAAACTCACTTTATAAATGTTAACTTAGAGTTTTAGTTATTGAATTAAGTAAAAACCTTAACAATTAATCTTTATCCTAAGTCAGTGAAAACAGTGTTATAAATCATCTACATAACTCCTAGATAAGTGTTAGAACTTATAATGAATTCCTAATGAACTTACTATAAACTTGTGCTTCTAAAAAACCTTATGTGTAAACACTAAACTTCATAATTCTAAATTAAATAAGGAGTGAGTATACTTATATCATTTTTTACTCAAGCAATATCTAGTAACTTATAACCAAGTGAAAGATAGCATTCTTGATGTGCTTCAGAGTTTAACCATTGCATATGTTAGGAAAGGGCCAAGCGGCATAGTGGGAAAATGGAAAAATGAACCATGACATTCTCAGGTTAGCTGTGAGTACTTCGCATAAACATGCCACCTTCTTCTTCCACGACTGCACAGAATTTCTTCAGCTGTACCAACAGCAAAGACGGAAGACAGAAGGGCCTCAGCTGCCCGGACTTGCTTTGTGGCCGGGGGGGTCCTCAGTGCACCTGGACTTTGTCAATCAGGTGGGCCTCCAAGGCTGGCTCCTAACAGATAAGCTCAGAATTGCAGCAGACCAGCTGAGTTGATCCTGTACTGATACTAACTTTTTTTTTTCTTTTATAACACTGACATTTTTGAAGAGTCTAGGCCATTTATTTTTACCTTAAATTCGATTTGTTAAATTGTCTTTCATAACTTAATTCAGTGTCAAACTTTTTGGGCAAGAACATGGTATAGGTGATTTTATGTCTTTCTCCATGCTTTGTCACAAGAGTCACATGATGTCAGTTTGTCCATTATTGCTAATGTTAATTGCGATCACTCAATCGAGGTGGTGTCCACCCAAGTTCTTCATTTTAAAGTACTTTTTTCTCCATTGTAATGAATTATAACTGAGATTATGCTTAAAGTCTGTGTGAATATCTTGTTTCCCAACACACTTTCCCCCCAAGACATTTCACATACATTGATGATCCTTATGTGAATCAGTTATTATAAGGTAGATGCAAAATGGTGGTTTTTATTAGGTTGGTACAAAAAGTAATTGTGGCTTTTGCATTGTTGATATTTGCCATTTGATATTGGAAAACATTCTTAAATAAATGTGGCTATGTTACACATCATTTTAATGCACATTTTTTGCTTTATGCTTTTTGCGAATGACATTACTTGCTGTTTATTTTACATTTATATTAGACTATGGAAATGATGTTAGACAAAAAGCAGATTTGAGTGATTTTCTTACTCACTTTCAAAACGGTTTGTAAAGCAGCAGAGACAATTCCAAACATCAATAACACCTGTGACCCAGGAACTGCTAACAAATGTACAGTGCACTGGTGACTCACAAAGTTTTGCAAAGGAGACAAGAGCCTTGAAGATGAGTAGAGTAGTGGCTGGGCACTGGAAGTTGACAATGACCAATGGAGAGCAATCATTGAAGCTGATCCTCTTACAACAACATGAGAAGTTGCCAAAGAACTCAACACCTATCATTCTATGGTCATTTGGTATTTGAAGCAAATTGGAAAGATGAAAAAGCTTGACAAGTGCTTCATGAGTTGACCAAAAATAACAAAATTCATCATTTTGAAGTGTCGTCTTATTCTACGCAACAACAACGAGCCATTTCTCAATTGAATTGTGATGTGTGATGAAAAGTGAATTGCATATGACAACTGTTGATGACCAGCTCAATGCTTGCACTGAGAAGAAACTCCAAAGCATTTCCCCAAACCAAATTTGCTCCCAAAAAAGGTCACGGTCATTGTTTGGTGGTCTGCTGCTGGTCTGATTCACTGGAGCTTTCTGAATCCCAACAAAACTATTACATCTGAGAAGTATGCTCAGCAAACTGATGTGATGCATTGAAAACTGAAATGTCTGCATCCAGCATTGGTCAACAGAAAGGGCCCAATTCTTCTTCATGACAACATTCAACCGCATGTGATACCACCAATGCTTCAAAAGTTGAATAAATTGGGCTATGAAGTTCTGCCTCATCTGCCATATTCACCTGACCTCTCGTCAACCGACTATCACTTCTTCAAGCATCTCAACAACTTTTTGCAGGGAAAATGCTTCCACAACCAGCCAGATGCAGAAAATGCTTTCTAAGAGTTCACTGAATCCCAAAGCATGGATTTTTAAGCTATAGGGATGAACTTCTTGTCAGCGAAAATGTGTTGATTGTAATGGTTCCTATTTTGATTAATAAAGATGTGTTTGAACCTAGTTATAATGGTTTAAAACTTATGATCCAAAACCAAAATTAAGTTTGCACTAACCTAGTAGAATTCTGTTATTCTTTTTATATTAGTAGTTTGAATTATTTTGTAAAGCAGAACTTTCTGTTTTCTTTTCCTTCTCTCTCCACCTTTTATGAGTGTCACTATGAACTTATTGCAGTTATTAATATTCTTAAAATTAAATGTATTAGAAGTCATAGTATTATCCTTTTTGATGTTTTAATTATCCCATTTTGACCTTGAAGTTAGCTCCTGTGTCCTGCTGACATGTACCCATTTATTTTTGTGCATTTTTCTTACTTTGTAGTGGAACAAATGATTCCATTCATACTTTCTACTTTCCTTGCCCCAGACCTGAAAGACTGTTTCTTCAAGGAGCTCTGAGATTAGAATCTAAAATCTGGGCAAGTAGGTGTGCTCATTGTCACTGGGATGTCATTACTTCTAGGCCCTTTCAATGGACAAACCTAGAAAAAATATTTGAAAAAACTGAGTACTGTAGTAAACACTGTAGTGCTTCACCAAGATACTTTTTCATGTTTCATTTTTGTCTTAATTTATTAATTGTGAACATGTATGTCTCTAGGGCTAACATAATAAGGTATGCAAAACATGATTTATATCTTGTTTATGCTTATAATTCTTATGATTCTGGATAATTGCTGAGCACACAGATCATTTAAGTAAAAAGACTTCTTTTTCCTCTTCAATCTTCACCCATAGGAGATAGCTAAGGTCTATATAGTAACCTTTGTTAGGAAGTGTATTTGTTGGTGATGAGAAATGAAAACTGTTAGGGTATCTTAATTTCTTTTTTTTTAGGGTATCTTAATTTCACCACTTTCACTAAAGTGGTCCACGCACAAAACATATTTGAGAGCTATAACTTACTCAATCATGGCATTTGGAAAAAAATATCAGTAAGATCTATATAAATAGGTCTCAATGAATAAGGCTAACAGTTCTTAATAGTAGCTATTATTCTGAGTTCATAAAATACCTACATTTACTATTTTGTTCATATCATTATCCTCTAACTTTATACTTACAGACAAATTTAAGTAAAGATTGGGCACATTTTCATTATATTTGACTTCTCAAGTATAGTCCAGAAATCCAGGTATTAATAGCCACCATTTATTAGCACTTACTTTGTCAGTGAAATTAGGTTAGGAGATTTCACAGATTGATTGATGAGTTATTCACTGCAAGACATTTGTAAGGCAAGTACTAGTATCCCTGATTTTACAGTGGAGTGCAAAGAGACAAGATAGTTAAGTAAACTGCAGATGACCACACATTAATAAAGAATAGAAAGGGAATTTGAAGTCAGGTTTGTCTAAATCCAAACCTTTTCGCTATAGAACATGCTATATGCAGAAAGTTTAAGTGCATGGCATGCATAAAGTGTCTGCAGGTCTGAATGACTCACAGGGGCCAGTCTATGCTTGTGGAGTTGATGGTCTGTTCCTGAAGCTCCATCCCTCTTGATGTGGCATAGGCATCCTTCTCACATTCAGTTCTGTGGGTATCCAAAAAGAGGACATTACCTACTCAAGGTCTCCCTGCAGCTTAACCTTCCAGAAAATCCATGATTTTCTCCTTCTGGGATAGGCCTGGGATTTCCCTTCAAACTTTCTGACATTATCAGACTTTTTATGTGGATGGCATCCATGCTGAGATGTGTGGTCCTGGCACACATAGGGCATCACCTTAAGCAATGATACTGATTGAGTGAGTGTTTTAGTTCTGACTATTCCCCATAATATGACCTCTGGGAGAAAGAAGTTGACTTTGATAATTCTGTCCTAGCTTTTTGAGATCAACATTTCACCTAAATACAGTAGTCTCCCCTTATCCATGGGAGATAAATTTCAAGACCCCCAGTGGATGCCTGAATCTGTGGCTAGTACTAAATTCTTTATATACTGCTTTTTCCATTACATACATACCTATGATAAGGTGTAATTTATAAATTGTCACAGTAAGAGATTCAGAACAATAACTAAAATAAAATAGAACAATTATAACAATATACTGTGATAAAAGTTATTACAGTATATGCTTTCTTTTCTTCCTCAAAATATCTTATTGGGAAACTGAAACAGGAGAGTCAGACTGTGCATAAGAAGGTACTACTGTACTTCTTTGTATTACAAAAATAATACAATTAATTAATGAGGATTAATTTACAAATATCCCTGCCTTGCAACAACTCCATAGATATTATCATTTCTGTTTTGTGGCAAAGAGTGGTACACAGATGACATCATCTACATGGAAGATTGAAACTCATTAATCACCACACTGGGTTGCATTGAATTCTGGCTTAGCTGACTTGGGAGCTTTCTCACTTTGATTGTGTCTATTGTGGTCTCTCATTCACATGATCATTATAAGAAACCCTTTTTTCCCATTCTTTGACATCAATTATATCTCTTTTTGAAATGACATGTACTGTACAGCACTCACAAGTGAATAAGCTTTATAAGAGCAAGAAGTAAAGATTAATTAATTAATTATGTATAATTAGTTAATTAATTAACTTACATAAATTCTGTGCCTATGGCACAGAATCCGACATGAAATTGCTAAGCAGTAAACCTCTATGGAATGAATAAATGAATAAATGAGGGGATTGATTTTTAGCTGACAGACCCTTTGTAAGCATTATCTCATTTGGTTTTAATAAAATAAAATTCATTTGAAATGGGCATTGAACACTATTCCCCTGCTGAGTTCAAGTCATGAGTTTCATACTATTGATTATTTATACAAAAATGTAATGAGACTAATAACATTAACAGTTGAAGATTTTTTATGTGCTCTTTGAAGGAACCAAATGTTCTTTCTTGTATATAAATATTGATTTGTCTTTCAACATACTCTGTTTTTACCTTTCATGTGGGTACTTTCTTCTTTTGCACAATTTAAAGCCCTCTCAGTCTCTTCAGGATTGTCTTGCCAAAAATTTCTCCTCATTGTGTGCCCTCTGTCTCACACTAGTAAAAATCATGTTGACATTTTAAAATGTAGCTCAAAAATTCAATCCAGCTGTTCACTTATTCCAACTTCCTTTCTCTTCCACAGTCAGAATCTTCACGCAGAAAAAGAGTTGAAAACACCACTTGAATCTCCTCGGGTTTCCTATTCCCGTTCCCTGGGGTTGCACTCCAGTCTTCCTGATTTTTTATCTACTCTCTGTGGAATTATGGAAGCAGGAACAGCCCTGGAGTTTGGAGTGTTTCCTTCAAGAGTGGGTATACACATGTTGTCAGAAGAGGGTAGATGTTGGAAGCAGCTGGTTTTGTCTCTCCAGGGTCTCCACATGGGCACTTTGTTATGTCTCCCTTGAATCCTCACCTGTCCCTTGGAGGCAGACATCTCCACCCACCGGCCCCAACCCTGCCACCCCTCAGAGGCAGCCTGACTTCAAATCTTCCACTGGTTGGTGATTTGACCTTGAAGAAGTTGGTAGACCTTCCTTGACCCCTTGGGAAATGTAATTTACTTTGGAAAGAAAATTAGTGAATTGAGGGTTGTAGAATCACAAGTCTTAAAAAAAAAAAGCAGCCCAAATAGTTAATTATGCTAGTGTTTCTCCACCCATTTTGTTGATGCAAGAGTTTTCAAACCATCGTCTGTCAATCTGATTCTTCAGATAAAAGACCCTTCCTTTGAAAACAGTCATCATATGAAAGTCTGGGAGCTGGTATCAATATTTATTAGAGAATGCACACCCATTCTGTCCTGCTGTATCATGGATTTATAGGACAACCAGTTATCCTGAGCTCCCTAAGCTCTTTCAAGGACTGTGTTAAAATTAAGCCTGTCAGTATGTTCCTTGGGAGGATAACAAAGTTTCAGGCATTCTTGTAGCTGACTTGCCTGTGAAATTATGACTGTCCTTTTTTCCCTTTTAATCTCTACTTAGCAAAGAATTTCGTCTTTTATTTCCCCTGCTCTTGTGGTTCCTGGTGATTGGTATCTGATGGCAGAGTTCCGAGTTCCTCTGGGAATGCCTGGCATGTTCGTTTGCAACTACATAGGCCAAAAGAGAGGAAGAGATGTATGCTGCCCACTGAGTGAAAAAAGAAGCAGAGAGATAAGCTGTACCAGAGGGAATAATAAACTTACAACTGTAAGAGGAAGAAAAAACTTCTTTTTTTTTTTTTTTAAAGTAGGATTTCTTGAGAAGACAGAAAAGTTCCCACAAGAGGGGACCCGAGGGGGTTGCCCCAAAACTTTCTTCTTAAAACAAAATTTTCGAGAAATATTAGGATCACTCAGGAATGTTAAGAGAAGTTCAATGTCCAGTGTGAGGAACAGAAACTGATTTGATAGTCCATGTGGGCTGAAGGTAGTGCCAGAGTGGATTCAGAAAAAACTAGCGTGGCTTCTTCCTAAAAGGAAATGTAATCATTAGTCAACAGTCAAGTATGTTAAACTGTGGACAAGATGTAATTTCCATTTTGGAATCTCCAAGAATTTTTCTAGCAATAAGCATAGAAGGTACTATTTGTTGAATGAGTTGTCAACTGAGTGAATGATGAAATGAACAGAACATAGTTGATGATAATTCTGTGACCTGGTCAGACTGACGCTGGAATATTGCCCTCAAACTGAAGAATTGCTTAGAAGTTGAACAGTCTGGTTACCATGTTATATGAGAATTTTGAAAAAATAAGGGAAATTTAACTTCAAAGGGGGGCATTTAAGGCCATAGAGGTAACTCATGGCTGCTTTCAAATATTTACAGTCTTAATGGATTAGATAAAAACTGAACCTCAACTCAGGCCTAGGCACTGTGCATGATGCCAGAGGTGTGGAGAGAAGAATATGAATACATCCCTGCCTTCTGGAAACTGCTCCTGCTGGGAGGAAAATGAGACTAATTCTACGTGCCTCTAAACAGCAAACTAGGAATAACAGTGGCAGTTATATGAGAAGAAGATTTCAGTTTAATAAAAGGAAGAGGGTCCTTCCATGCAGACCTGTCCCAATTTGGAAGTGGCTGCTTAAAAGACTTCAGCATGATGCCAAACACGGTGAATCATGCCTGTAAACCTAACACTTTGGGAAGCCGAGGCAGGAGAATTGCTTGAGCTCAGGAGTTTGAGACCAACCTAGGCAACACAGTGAGACCTAGTATCTACAAAAAAAAAAAAAATTAGCTGGGCATGGTGGCACATGCCTGTAGTCTCAGCTACTCAGGGGACTGAGGCTGGAGAATATCCTGAGTACAGGAGGTTGAGGTTGTGGTGGCTGTGAACATGTCACTGCACTCCAGCCTAGGGAAGGGAGTTTAGAGGTCAAAAGGGTCTTTGCTTGGGATATCCTCAGAAAGGAATCTCAGTTCCCCTTTTCCTCTCAGAAATATGTGTTTCTGAATCATGAGATTGGGGAGAACAAGAAAGAACAGAGTAGCCAGATAATAAAGAGTTCATAGTTTGAGTTAACTAAAGCATAAATAATAAGTGCTAATTTTATTGAGAGTTTACCTAATGCTTGAGAGGGTTAGACACTACCTGTCCTACGTGGTGATATTATTTTATCTCCTTTTCATACCTGAGAAAACTGAGTAAAAGTATCTCTCCCCGAGTTACACAATGGATGAACTAGTATGTGACCTGAGGTTCCTGTCCTAACTTCTGGGCTGTGCCGCCTGGCTCCTCACACCTTGCTTCATTTTTTAACTCAAACCTGCACTTGAGTGCCTCTCAGGCACGATACCCACAAAGATTCTTGGGAATGTTCTTAATTTGCTCCAATGTGTATAAGCTCATGTGAATGCATACCAAATGTTATCAAGCTGTGGAAATGTGAGTCACTATGGAAAATTGTTTAGAGCAAGAGTTTTTAATGAGAGGTCTACGCCTGTGTTTCTGTCTATGCGTACATGTGTGCGTGGGTGCAAGAGCTTGCTCACATGTTACCCTATGAAGAGATCCTGTATCTTTAATTAAGTTCTCAAAGAGGTGAATGATAACCTCACAAAAGTGTAAGAAATACTGGTTTAAGGTCTTCTCCAACTTCTGTGCAGAGAAGAGGGTCTGCCCAGATATAAACTTCCATTTAGAAATGGAAATCAGTTAGTTTAAAACAAAACAAACCAGCAATTGAGGTTATTAAACCAATTCATTCTGATTGTAAAAGACATCTAGATTTAACCTGTTGGGATTCGCTTTACTAGGTGTTTCAGACCCTGTGTGAGGAGGCACTTAATGGACGTCTCATTTCCCTGAAGGAAACTGGAAAACGCAGGAAGAACACAGGCACTGACTTGGATGGGGGAAGTGAGGATTACTCGCTGGCTTTCCTTAAGCGCCTCTCCCCTAGGCTTTTGCAATATTCAACAGTGGAGTCTCTAAGTGATCATTTTCTTCCTACCACACTGCATTTTTCCTGCCTTCAGTCTTTGCCTGACATCACCAGGCACTGCAAGCCAGCAGAAACATAGGCAACAAGATGGAAACCGTATAGATCAAAAGCAGTCAGATTTCCAAGTAGAAAAATTCCTCTCTATTTCTGAACATCCAAAGACACTCTCACCAGTCTTGTTGAATGTTTTTGATGCCAAATAACTGCAGGAGACTAAAACTCTTCTTGCGTAATAACCACATGCTCATTTGTGTTATCTGATGAGGTTGTTCTTTGGCAGAAAAACTTTCACAGAAGCTATTGGGAGGAAAGGGTTTGGTTTTATGAACTGGTATTATATTAAGCATTTAATGATTGCATTTCCATGTTTCTATTAACGCTACATAAAATACCAATACCACTTTGCCTTTTTATTAACAGTCTAATCTCCAGCAGAAAACTACCCAGAGAAAAAGAAATAAAATCAAATTATTTCAATAATGAAAAATATTACTTCTATTCTGCCTCAACTTACCTTTTCCTTATATAAGTCTCACATCTACTTTGGAAGGATGGCCTTTTTGCCTAAGTATGCATCACCATCCCATGTTAACTTGCTGAAATCTCACGTATGTAATCTGCTTCGGCTTCCCAGTGTAGCGTTTGCAAACTGAGGTCTCTTAGTTGTTACCAGCAATAGTATGAGATTGTTGGTCAGTATAGACTGGCTTTGCTAATTATATCAAGGTAGAATAATATCACCAATATATGTACAGTTTATTGCAGTTTATAAGCCGTTTTCATATTCAGATCCCTTTTAATCTTAGGAAACATGCTTTCATAAACAAGACAGAAACTCATTTTCTGAGCAAAACATTGCATTAGGTGGTTGTATTGCAAAAAATGTGCCAAAAGTGACCAAGATAACCCTATACTCATTGGAACAAGATAATTAGCCAGCATGTGTTTCTGGGTTCCTCCCTTAACCCAGGCTCAGACATGCCTTAGGAAAGACAGAGAGGTTGATGGAGTGCATTGCCATTATCAGATCTCAGAAAAACACCATGGAAATCCTAGTGGGGAGGGATGGAGGAGTCTAGGCTCTGCTGAGAGGATACCGACAGCAACCATGGCTGCCGAGAGGAGTAGAAGCCAAGGAAGACAGAGGGCAGGGCCTGCAGAGACCTTCTGCCTCCACTGCTCCCCAGCAATGATTTTTGTTCTCAGTTACAAAAGAAACTTTCTTAATACAAGTTTCTAAGTCTTTTCTAAATGACTGCTTTACTATAACCCAAACGGCCTCTTTTTAGCCTGTAACACTTCCTTACTGCGATCTGACAGATAATTGTTTTTGCAAAAATTGCATATTCTGATTGTGCAGGTTTAATCTAGAAATGCCAAGCGGCAAGGGAAATAGTAAGCGCAGACATCCCTGATAGTATGGTGTTGCCATGCTAGAGAGTTTGCAAGAGGAGGGTCAGTGTGGCTTGAAAGAGAGCAGAGAGGGAGGATACTAGGGAAGGTAGGAAATGAAGGTAGAGCAGTGAGCAAGAGGCAGATCCCATAGGGCAGTGGTCCCCAACCTTTGTGGCATCAGTGACAGTTTTCATGGAAGACAATTTTTTCATGGATTTGGGGTGGGGAATGGTTTCAGGATGATTCAAGCACATACCATTTATAGTGCACTTTATTTCTATTATTATTACATTGTCATATATAAGAAACTAATTATACAACTCACCACCATAAAAAAGTGGCACAGATGGAAATGGTAAATAAAACTATTGTTAGGCCATGCATGGACTAAAACAAGTGTCAGAATCTGACTTAAAGCCTGCCACCAGATGCAGCTGTATAATTGAAGTATATCAACTCCCTTGCTATACACTGATTGGGTTTTGATATGAGTTTGCAAGCAATTGATTTATTACGGTCTCTGTGCAGCCAAACCTCACTGCTGGTATTAGTTTGTATTTGCAACTGTTTTCCAGTTCTAGCATCACCGCCTTAGCTCCACCTCAGATCATCAGACATTAGATTCTCATAAAGAGCGTGCAACGTAGACCCCTTGCATTCACAGTTCATAATAGTGCTCCAGTGAGAATCTAATGCTGTCTCTGATCTGACAGGAGGCAGAACTCAGGTGGTAATGCAAGCAATAGGGAATGGCTGTAAATACAGATGAAGCTTGGCTCACCTGCCTGCTGCTCACCTCCTGCTGTGTGACCTGGTTTGTAACAGGCCATGGACTGGTACCAAGGGTTGGGAATCCCTGCCATAGGGGATCACAGTCATAATAAGGAATTTAAACTTATTCTTGGTGTGAGTTGGAAACTGCTGGTGAGTTCTGAGCAGAGGAGTCGCCTTTGTCTGACATATTCTAGCAGACATTCTCTGCCATCTATGTGGAAAATGAGCTGGAATGGGACAAGGGGAAGTAAAAAAATGTTAGCAGTTACTGCTACAGCTCTGGAAAGAAATGGTAGTGACTCACTAGTGTCGTGGTTGAGATGGTGAGGAGTGGTTGGGCCAGGACATGCTTTCAAAGCAAAGCTGACAGAGTTTGCTCTTAGAGCAGAGGTAGAGTGTGAGAATATAAAAGGAAACAAAGATGCCCAAAGCTTTTGGCATGGATAACTGGAAATGTGGAGTTGCTGTTTACTGAACTGGGGAGCAAGAAGGATGAACAGATTTTGAAGGAAAGTCAAGAATTTTTGGGCATGGTCAGTGTGAGATGCCAGCTATTCCAGTGGGATGTTGAGTCAGCAGTTGGCTGTAGGATTCTGGAGTTTGGAGAGGTCAGGGCTGTGCATATCTATTTGAGGACCCATCATTGATATGGTATTAAAATTCATGGGCATATGTGAGAGCCCTATAGTTCTGCTCATTAATAGTGAGGAGAAGGCCTCACTCTTATGGCTTCCCCCATTCAGGGTCAGAAAAAGGAGGAGGAGCCATCGAAAGAGACTGAGACGAAGTGGCTACTGAAATATGTCGAAAACCATGTAGTTCTATGGAAACAGAAAAAAAATGGTTCTCATTGGAGGCAACAATAACTCTGACAAAAGCCATTAAGAGTTTAGTTAGGATTAGTACAGACAATAGGCATTTATTTGTATTTGAGAGCATCATTGTTGGTGAACCTGATGAGAGCAATTTGGTGGCACTTAATAAAATTAGGGATGTATATACAGGGAGTCCCAGCAATTCTACTTAGATGTTTACAACCCAGATAAACTATCTCCTAGAAACATGAAGATATTTATCAGGATTTTCACTGTAGCAAAGTGAAACAAAGGTATTGGAAACCACCTGGAAGTTGAACAACAGTAAACAGAAAAAGCATGCTTTATGCACAAGATGGAATAAAATGTAGTAGTCAGAAATTATGACCTAAATTACATGTAGCAATTTTAATAGATTTTTAAGAGACTACTGAGTGAACATAAAGGAAAAGGCTTTTAAAAGTAAGAAAGAGTGAGATTTATAGCATGATACTATCATTATATAAATTTTTAAGTGGCAAAATCAAAACAGCACTATATATTCCTTAAGGATGTTAGAAAGGTAGATTGGAAGGACATTTCTTGAATACACCAGGAAGGTAGATTGGAAGGACATTTCTTAAATGGGACTGGGGGGGAGTAATGAAAGAGTAAGAAAAAATAAAATAAAACCACACAAAAGAGGCGCCTCTCCTGGACTGATGGTGTTCATTACCATGAACTGAGAAGTAGGATGAACTCAATTCTGCCCAACTGAGGCTTTAACTCACACCCTCACAACAAGAGATAACAAAGAAAAAAATGGGCAAAGTGAGAAGGTGGGAAGTTTGTCACAGACTCTTACCCTCTAGCAGCCTCGCCATTCCCACCATGTCCCTTCCATCCTCCCCTTCTTCAGGACCAACTCAATCTTTCTACAAAGTATTTCTAACGGATGCAAAAACACAAGTAGATAGCAGGAATAAGTTCTAGTATCCAATAATTCAGCAGGAAAATTGTAGTTAACAATAATTTATTGTGTACTTCACAATAGCTAGAAGAGAAAAATTAAATTGTTCCCAACACAATGAGAGATAAATGTTTGAGGTGATGGATATCCCAATTATCTTGATTTGATTATCACATACTGTAGACAGGTAGCAACATATCACCTGTACCCCCCCAAACGTGTACAAGTATTATATAGCAATAAAATGAATAAATGAAAGGACTTCTGTTCAACTACCCCTGAAGGACATGTCTGTCCACCCTAGTCTACCTAAGTCCTTCTTGGATGTCCCCAGGGGGACTTAACCTCTCTCAGGCCCCAGAGCACACTCTGTCTACTGTACTTGTATCATCAGTCTTTGTCACAGTGTAGGTGATTATCTGTTTACACCTCTACCTGCTTGTTTTAAGGATGCCCTGGAGGTTTTATTTCCTATTTAGGAATTTTCCTAGGGATTCTTTTAACATTTCTCCACTAATTAAGAACTGTATATATCATTTATCCTTCAGTTATTTGCACAAAACCTGGCACATTTGTAGACATAATTGAATTTAAGGTTTATGGAGTGAATTATTCAAAAAGTATGCTTCCAATAACATGTTGGTAACATTGTGGAGAAATGTCATTATAACTTCTCTCTAAAAAACCTTTATACTGCGGTGTTTAAAATCTTTGAAAAGTGATTTCCGAGGGGGAAGAGACTCATTTCCCATGCAGAAGAAGTCAAAATAATTTGTGTGGAGACTGCCCTTAAGTGGTGGAGCCTGATTCCCTACTCCTTATATGTGGGCTGCACATAGTGGGTTGGGGAAAAGGAGGAACTTTACAGTAGAGAATTACAACATCCACTACCTCATTCAGGTTGTCAAAGTCAACACTGTCACAAATTGTGTTGATGTTATATCGATGAGGTAATGAAAATGGCACTTTACTTCTGTGGTCTTCCTCCCCAAAACCTGTAACCACTGTCTGATTATAAGAAAAAATCGAGTCGAATCATGAGACAAATTCTCATAGTGGGGCACCCTACAAAATACCTGACAACTACTCCTCAAAACTGTCAAAGTCATCAAAGACAAGAAAAGTCTGAGAAATTGTCAAAGTGAAGAGGAGACTTGATAACTGAATGTAATGTAGTATCCTGGAAGGGATCCTGGAGCAGAAAAAGAATGTGAAGTAAAAATGAGAGAAATCTGAATAAATTACACACTTTAGTTAATAATAATGTGTCAATATCAGTTCATTGATTGTAATAAATGTACCATAATGTTCATGTACATGAAGTAAGACATCAGTAATAGGAGGAACTGGATGTGGGGTATATGGGAACTCTGAACTATATTGTAAATTTTTTATGTATCTAAAAATTCCCATTTTGAGTTGATTTTTTGTCTATGGTTATACGTGGGGGTTCAGTTTCATTCTTCTGCATGTGGCCAGCCAGTTTTCTCAGCACCATTTGCTAAATATGGTCTCCTTCCCCCGGTGATTGTTATTGGTGGCTTTGTCAAAGATGAGTCTGTCCTGTTCCATTGGTCTATGTATCTATTCTTGTATCAATACCAGGCCGTTGTAGCCTTGTAATAAAGTTTAAAATCTGGAAGTTTGGTACCTCCCATATTTTCTTTTGCTGAGGATTGTTTTGGCTATCATGCTCTTTTCTATTTCCATAGAAATTTATATATTGCTGTTTCCAGATCTGAGAAAAATGATGTTGGTAATTTGATGGGTGTTGCATTGAATCTGTAAATTATCTTGGGTAGGGTGGACATCTTAACAATACTGATTCTTCCAATCCATGAGCAAGGAATGTTTTTCCATTTGTTTGTGTCTTCTTTGATTTCTTTGAGTAGTTTTGTAGTTCTCGTTGTAAAAATCTTTCACTTCTCTGGTTAGGTGGATGCCAAGGTATTTCATATTTTTTGTGGATAAGAGTAAGAGAAAAGAGAAAGGTAAAAGTGAGCTCTAAGACTCTTGAAGTGGTTTTTTATTATGTGGTGAAACTTTAGTATCCATGGCATTCAAGCCTATTTGCTTCACATATTATATATATGAAAAATTAGTAAAACACACATTTATATATAAATGTCCCAGATTATGAGAAATAAAAGTACCTAATTTTACTTAAAACATAAACCAAAGCATACATGATAACATTCATTTTCTTGCAGGTTTTAAATTTAGAACTTGCCAATATGGAGAGTGAAGATGGCTGTGGAGAGTAAAGGGAGTAGTTAATTAAAGGATCATATCTGGAGCAGCAGCTGGATCAAATCCCCCACTTCTCTCCCTAAACTCTGTTTTTACAGAGGCTGGCTGCAGTGGTTTTGGCCCCAGGCAAAAATTAAAAACTTGGTGGGAGGGAAATGGATGATGAGAAATTGGTTAATGGGCCCAATATATGTTGTTCAGGTGATGGACATCCTAAAAGTCCCAATTTGACCACTATGGAATCTATGCATACAACAAAATTGCTCATGTACCTCACAAATTTGTACAAATAAACATACTAAAAACCTAGTTTCAATATCTGTATAGGGAAGGCATTGACTTCTGCTGTGGGACTTGGACTTCTTGTATTGTCATGGCAGGGAGAGGGTGGAGGCAGGGGTGACCTGGTCTAGCATACCTACCTGCTTCACAACCCTACATGAAGATGAGTCAGCTATTGGATACAATCTGTTCATGTGCACAGAGATCCCATTCAGAGGAGAATTCTGTTAGGAAAGTTTATCTTCTTAAGACTCATAGGAATTCATCCTAGTCACCAGTCCAGTTCTTTATTTATGATTATGAAAAACCATGGATCATCAAATTTTGAGAAGAAAAACTGGTAACATAAACAAACAAACAAAAAACAAGAACCAGAGAAACAGATAGAACAACTGGCTAGGTATGATGGCTTCAAGTCTATAATCCTAGCCCTTTGGGAGTTGGAGTTGAGAGGATTGCCTGAGCCCAGGGGTTTGAGACCAGGTTGGGCAACTTGGTGAGACCTTGTCTTACAGTTAAAAAAAATTTAGCTGGGCTTGGTGGTGCATGCCAGTGGTTCCAGCTACTTTGAGGACTGACTCAGAAGCATCACCTGAGCCCAGCAGGTCGAGGCTGTGGTGGTGTGAGCATGCACTGAACTCCAGTCTGGGTGACAAGAGTGAGAATCCAATTCAAAAACAAACAAGCAAACAAAAAAACAGACCAACTTACAATAAAGAATATGCTTATCATTTAGGGGACTTTAAAGAAAAGAACTTTAAAAATTATAATTATAGTTCTGGATAGGAGTATAGTAAAAACCTATGAAAAAGTAATCAACAAACAAACAAAACAATAACAATGAACAACCAAGAATAAGTTGCTGTGAATAAGAATCAGGTCTGGCTCAACCTGTAATCCCAGTACTTTGGGAGGCCGAAGCAAGTGGATTGCCTGAGCCCTCAGGTTTGAGACCAGCCCAGGCAACTTGGCAAGATCTCATCTCTATAATAAATCAAAAATTAGCTGGGTGTGGTAGTGCGGGCCCGTAGTTCCGACTACTTGGAAGGCTGAAGTGGAAGGATTGCTGGAACCCAGCAGGTCGATGCTGAGGTGGGCGTGAGCATGCTACTGTACTTCAGCCTGGGCAACAGAGTGAGGCTCCAACTCAAAAATAAAAAAAAAGAATCAGGTCAAGAAAGAATTATTGGAAACTAAAAGTATGACTTGTTAAGTAAAACATTCCAAGGTTGGTTTGAAAGTAGAACTGAAACAATCCCTCAGAACATAGTACAATGGCAGAAGATGGAAAACATGAAAAAAAGTTAGAAGACATAGTGAATCTATCCATGAGATTCAACATTCATCTAATATCAGGTACAGGAAGAAGAGAAAAAGTGGAGTGGTGAGATTTTTCAGAGGAATAACAGGAAAATATTTTCAGAATTAAGAAAGATATGGGTCTTCATGCTTCCTTTAGTACAAAATCAAATGTGAGAAATCAAGATGTAAACATCAAATAGTGAAAGTTTAAAACACCATAGATAAAGTGTAGTATAGATCCCAAAAGTTTCCAAAGAGAAAAAACAAGCAAAGCGTTCTCCTTCAAAAAAATTATAAACTGATTGGCACCAGACATCTCATTAGTAACACTGATGCTTGGAGAAAATGGGAACTGTATTTAAAATTCTTAGACAAAGTGACTTTAATCTTAGAATTTCATACCCAAACTACTCATCAAAAGTGAAAATTGAACTAAAACCTTCCTACATATATAAGGTTTAGGAACGATTGCCTCTCACAAACCTTTCATACATATTTGCCTTAAGTAAAAATAAAGGAGTAAACAAAATGAAAAAATAGGGTAAGGGAGACAAGTAGTGAAAGAAATCCAAGGAGGAAGTGTTATGCAAATGGTGGAGAGCTCTTGATAGGTACATAGCACAAAAAACAGGAGAAACCTGAGGAAATTATAAAGGATCATGATACATAAATAAAGAGAATGGTCATGAGAGACTCTAAGATAAATTAAAAGCTGCTGAAGAAATGTATATTACAAACATTAAACAATGACTCATGGTATTATAATTCGGCCCAGCAACCAGCCCCATTCATATGTATAGAACTAGTAAGCTCTTCTATGCTTGGAAAAGACCTAGTGATGAAGTGATAAAAAGGGAGATGTCAGCAAAGAACATATTACCAGTGACATGGGAAACGTGAATTTAGATGTATACCAACTATCACTGGATATAAAGATAACCAGTAAGATAAAAATAAATAATGCCATGGAAGACCATATATAACAATAATCCTAGAATAAAATTATTAAATAAGAAAATAAAAGAAATTACAAAAACTATTGACATCCTTGGAGAGGTTCAAGAAGGTTCAGTATCTATAAAGTAAGAACAGTATGGAATGAAAAAGGAACAATTAAAGAATAAAAAAGAGCTCTTGGAAATTAAACATCTATTTACTAAACTAAAAATTCAAAATAATTGAAATATAAAGTTGAAGGAAGTGTCTATAACATGAAAATAAAGAGGTAGAAAACTTAAGATAAGCAAGGAGATCATCCTGGGAGGTACAATATTTCACTAATACTACTTCCATAAAATGTTTCAGATATAGATGCTTTCATATGCATATCTTATTAATGAAACAAATTTATGCAAATTTATGTCAAAGTAAATTCTTCTTTTTGATTTTTGAATTTGAATAAATTTTTCTCTCATCTATGTAGAATATGGGTCATAGGACCACAGATTCACTCCTTCCCTTTTGGTAATTTGAAGATTCATGCGACATATTAATATTATTAATTATATTAAGTTTAATGATTATCAAAGCCAAAGCACTTTTGGGATGTAAACCCGGAGGTTTCCCAGAAGGAGACTGCAAGGAGCAACCATATCTGCTTGCTGTGGTTGGGTGGCCTTGCAAGGAAAACTCTAGCCCACCTCCATCCTGCTGCTGCAGGCCTGGGGGCTTAAACACTTTTTTGTCCCAAAATAATCCAGTAACTTCCCTCAGATAGTCACCTAGATTATTCTTCACTTTAGTCAGATCTCCACTCAAATATTGTCTCCTCAAAGAGGCCTTCCCTGATCCTCTGGACAAAAATAGACCTCTCTTACAGTACCACTCTCTGTTTAGCCAGCTTTACATTTCTCCTTATACCTACCTGCCATTATGGAATTTATTTCTTGTCTTCCCCATAGTAACATGTGCTCCATGAGACCCAGAACTATTTTTTTTCACTTTGATATTCCTAGTGTTTGGCACAAGACGAATGGTCAATAAACGCTATTATTTGGTGGACTCTATGCAGGGATACCACGTGGGAACTTCTGCTGTATGTTTCTCTTTTGGGAAACTTCTCTTTCTGTCTTCCACTTTTACTCTTAGCTCCTTTCCTGCTGGGGTTGCTGTGAAACTAAGAAGGGCTGGCGAGGACAGCAAAAATCCAGACAGAAGGGTAGGGGGATGGGGGTGCCTGATTTTGACTGTGAGACTGTTAGCTCCAAATACGATTCTTATGGAAATTTTTACCCTTAGCCCTGCAACACGTTCAAACCACATGGCTGTGTCAAGTGCCAGAGTTCAAGCTCTTGGGAGTGGAAGTCTTTGAAGCTAGGAGAAAAATTTATAGAATTTGGATCATATGTTATTTGTTCAGCTTCAGTTACAAATGACTTAGCAAAACAAAGTTTAAAGTTCCCAACTGAACATTTAAAATAAAAATAGAATTTTGCAGGAAACACAGCACCTTTCATTGCAAGAAAGAATAAGCAAGCAATGAGCCTTTTCTGAAAAGTGGCATGAGAACAATTCAAGGTGGTTGTCCAAGGTGACTGGAAATTTGTGGGGGAAACTAGAAAACTCCAACTGCCGGTGACCTCCTTGCTTTTGCAATATGGAGAGAGACAGTCAGCAAGGTGTATGCCTGGCTACACATAACCCCAAAGTTCTAATGTGTCTAAGAAGCTGGGTGGGAGGGAGTTGCTTCATAGTGGCTATTTTAACACATATCTTGAAAGTTTGTTTCCTTGAACTCATTTTTCAGCGACCTAGCACATTCTATCACTGGCCATAACTAGCAATTGTAAGATTCAACAGTAATACAAGTGACATGGGTGATCTACATCATACATCTGGGAGGAACCAGACCACAATCAGAGTTATCAGCCGCCTGATACGGAAGATTGTGAAACCCTAACAAGAGGCTGAAGATTCTATTCCTTCTGTTTTCAGGTTTCTGCTGTCCCTACTCCTAGGGATGATTTTTCTCCCAACTTGGGGAACTCATCTTCTGTGAAGTCTAATCTGTCACTTCTGTTGTGCAGCCTTCTTCGACCATCTTTTCCCCCAGATGGAGTTACTTTATCCTCTAAGTCTCCATGGCACTTTTTTTGGTGCCTCTATTGTAGACCTTATCACACATTGTAAATAAGTATTGATATGCTTGTACCCTTCACTAGATCAGTAAGTAGTCAAGGGTAGGGACTTAAGTCTTCTTCATTAGTTTGGTCTAGTGTTTAGCACAATGGCTGGGCCCGAAAGAGAATAAATGAGTGATGTCAGGCATCCATAATGTAAATTGATCAACTACCACTCATATTTTATGACCAAATTCTCCCATGAGATACTGCTAATCTCAGCCATGGATAAAGTCCTTGCAGAGGATGTCTTCTTCTGCAAGTCCCTGGGGTGAAATTGCATGGAGCAGCCAAGGTGATGGAGGTCACTGTGACTCCTATTGGTGTGATGGATCATTGCTGCTAAGTACACTGTTGTGTTTTCTTCTCTTTTTGGTGTCTTCCCAGCAGATACCAAAGGCTTACTATTCAACCTGCTTCAGGTGCAGAGTCATCTTTGACAGAAAGCTTCTTGGTGCTCTCTGTCTGTCTTTGGTGACATACATTCTGCTGAGATCAACTAACAGCAGCATGGAGCGGCTCATCCTGCTTCTTTAAATTAATTTTCCCTGCTGTGGTGAGTCTCTGCCTTCTCAAAAGAGTAACCAGATGTCTGCGAGTGCCTCTGGCAGGCTTAGCACCAGAAGGCACTGCCATCTATTCCAGTATAACTCCATTAGTGTGCTGGGCCAAGATGCTGGAACAGGCTCTCCTACCTGCCCTGAGTTTGGGGACTTTTTCAACACAGTCTGAGTTCCTAGACATCTGTCTAGGGCTTAGTAAATCTGCACTGGCTAATCTATCAACAGGCCCTTAAACCAAACTCACAAAACCTCTCTAAGATCATTATGTCATGCAGTGAAGATAGAATTAGGACAAGTTTATTATTTCAGAAACTGGCATCATGCTTTCACCAAGTAGGTGTAGAACATGTCCATACTGAGCTGGTGTTAAGCCTGGGGGTGAGGGGCTATGGCTTCCTCCCCATGGTGATGCCAATTAATCATGCTCATTCCTGTTACCATTAATGGATGGACCCTTGTAAAGTCCAGTTGTCTACCAGCCCAGTCAGTGGACTGGTACTTTGATTGCTAATGTGGCTTTAGATCTGAATATCACTCTGAAAAATATGAGACATTAGTAGTTCACTGGAGGAATTATTAAGAACACTGTTACTTGTTCCTAGGTGTTGTGGTTTAGGGTCCTCAAGACCTGTGTTTAGATGACAAAGTACGAATTGCTCAAAACAGGGCAACAGGAGACTTGGCCTCTAGGCTGTCACTGCTACCATCTAGCTGGGTAACTTTGGGTTGGCCACCTCACTTTTCTGGGCTTCACAGCCGTCATGTAGAAGATGAGGAACTCAAGCTTAGAGAAATCACAGGGAGCCTCAGGGATTGTGATTTTCTGCCCACACGGGAAGTTGTTTCTCCCTCAACAAACAAGCTCCAGGTGGTCCAGCTCCGTTTTGTTCAGATCTGTTCACAAGGCTCTGTGTTCCTTGGAGCACTATTTTCCCAGACTAAGCCAATGGTACTCCTGGAATTGTGAGACACAAAAGTACCTTAAAGTCTGCTTTTTTCCCCCTTGAAAAGACATGGCTGTTTTTAACTTCATAGCTAAAATTAAATGGATAATGGCATATAAATCATGAGGCAAAGTATCATTTTGTAAAACGAAATCTGAATGCTGTATATCCCACAGCAAATAATGTGCAACAAAGCATAGCTACCTCAAATATAAAAGCATCTAAATGTGCTTCTTCTTCCAGTACCCAGCAGTTTAAAGGAATTCTTCTTTCTGAATATCCTCCCAAGTCCAGAGCTAGCTTTGCTTCCTTTTACTGGTCTTCCTGGCTTCATTTCTGTCTCAGTCCTTCTGTTTTCTTTCTCATTCCTTTGTTCAAGATTTTACCATCTGTCATATAAATGATTACAGCATGGTCTTTCTACTTCTAGTCTCTTTTCTTTCCAAGTCGTTTCACGTGCCTATGCCAGATGAATCTTCCCAAAGCACAGTTCTGATTAAGCCCAATCTCTGTCCCTCATTGGCCCCACATTGCCTACCAGCGGTGGTTAAGTTTGTGGGCTATTTAGTAGACCCTCCAGGCTTGGATCTGGGCTCCACAGCTTGCTAATTGTGCTCTTGCATCAGTCTCATATCTATTGTATGCCTCACTTTCTTCTTCTGTAAAGTGGAATTAATGATTGATCCAACACTAGAGAGTGGTGGTAGAGTTGAAGTGAGAAAATATATGCTTGACATATAGTAGTTATTATTGTTAGCCTTTCGTTTTATCATTGGTTTCCATGGCTCTTCAGAATCAGGCCTCAACATTTCTGCCCAAAAGCCTGTGTCACTAACCCACTTTATATTACCTGTGTGGGTCGGGCTGGTTCACTTTTCTTACAACATACCTGGATGTGCTTACCTCTGCACCTCAACACATAGAGGCCTTTACACCGAGTTCCTTAATTACCCATGGTTAGATCCATCGATCTGAAAAATATCATGAAAAATTTCATACATATGCCCAAAATACAGAAAAGGGCAAAATGAACTCCCATATACCGATCATCCAGCTTCAACAACGATCAGTCTTTTCAAACTTTACCCCTGGATGAATTGTTTTGAATTCCGAGATCCCAGATATCATATCATTTCACCTATAAATACTTCAGTAAGTATTTCTAGAAGACAAGGAATGGTTTTTAAAAACTCTACCACCACCATTACCACATTTAAAAAAATTGAACAGTCATTTTTTAATATCAAGAATTTAGTCAATATTTGAGTCCCTAATAATCTCATAAATATTTTTTGTAGTCAGTTATTCAAATCAGGATTCAAAGTCCACCCATTGTATTTGGTGGCTATGTCTCCTCAATCTCTTTTAACAGATATGTTTCCTCTCCTTGTTTTTCTTGTAATTTATTTGTTAAGGAAAGTGGATCATTTGTCCTGTAGAAATCTCCTCATTCTGCTTTGTGCTGATGGCATCCCTTCGCATGGTTTAACATGTTCTTCTGTCTTCTGTATTACCTATAAATTGGAAGTTAGATCTATGGGTTTGATGAGACTCAGGTTTGGAATTTTTGGAGGGACTTCTTCATAGGCAATGCCAAGAGACATTTTTTAACCACTGTGTCCCGGGGCTCACGAGTCACTCTATTCAGCCCAGGTTGCACAATCTTCCTTCAGAATCCACCTCATTGATATTTCTTGAGAATAACTTTTTGCCCAGTGTCAGAACTTTGTAGGTGTGAGTCTTGCTTTCCCCTGTGATGGTTAAATTCAGGTGCCAACTTAACGGTATTAGGAATGCTCAGATAGCTGGTAAAGTGTGATTTCTGGGTATGCCTGTGAGAGTGTTTCCAGAAGAGATTGAATCGGTGGACTGAGTAAGAAAGACTCACTCTCGGCCAGTGTGGGTGGGTACCATCCAATTGGCTGGAGAAACCAGACAGAACAAAAAGAGGAAATGGTGAATTCTTTCTCACTCTTCTGGAGCTGGGAATCCACTCTCCTCCAGTCTTTAGACATCAGAACTTCAAGTTCTTCAGCTTTTGGACTCCAGGACATGCAATGGTGGTCCCCAAATTCTCATGTCTTCGGCCTTTGAGAGTTACACCATCCACTTTCCTGAGTCGGAGGCCTTTGGACTTGGACTGAGCATGATTCTAGCCTCCCAGGTTCTCCGAGTTACAGAAAGCCTATCATTGTACTTCTCAGTCCACCTCTCCAGCATGGCATGAGCAAATCCCCCTAATAAGTATCCTATCTGGATCATCTCTCTGGAGATCTCTGACTGATATGCATTCCATGTGAAAATAAACTTCATGAACATCTTTTTTTCCACCACCCTGAACCTGTCTAGCAAGGTTTCAATAACAACCATACTAAAAAACCATGTATTTTTTTTTGTGTTTAGCCTGTGCCAGGCACTGGGTTAGACATGTGTCATCTCATATAATTTCACAAGAACTTTATGATGAAGATATTTTACTATTCTCATTCTAGGATGAGAACACTGAGGCTGAGAGTTTAAGAACCTCATCCAAAGTGATTTTTAAGTGACGCCTTGAAAGACTGAGATTGATCTTTAGTACTGGGTGCTCCCCTACTACAGTGACCCAGCCCTATGGATAACCTTGCTATATACTCTTGAGTAACTCTTTACTTTTCCTGTGAGCTGGGGATGCTGGGTTACCTAGGTATTAGTAGAACTTTGCTACGAATGGATGAAGATGTTGGGAGTATAGCCTCAGTTTTGAAAAGTGTCTTGAGAGCTGCAACTTTAAAAGGGGTTGACATAGAGTAGTGAAGAGAGGAGGCTCTAAGTGGGACTGCTTGGAGTAGAATTTTAACAGCAATCTACCACCTGTGTGATCTTGGGCAAATCACTTAACCTCTCTGTGCCTTATTTGCCTCACATTAAAATATGTATATTAAGTGAAGGCACTTAGAACAGCGCCTAGCATATAGGAAGCACTCGGTAAGTGTTACTATTGTTATCATCATTCAAAGTGTTTAAACATCTACCAGAAGGAAACAACTAGAAGCCTTGAAAATAACAAAGAGCTGAGTACCACATGTTCTCACTTGTAAGTGGACCCTGAACAATTATCATAATACTACACGAAAAGGATGGACAAGAGTGGGGGAAACTGAGGGGGTGGTGTGGTATGGGGTGCTATGTGTGTGTGTGGGGAGGGACACACAACATCAATAAGGGTACCTGATCTCAAACCAGGTGAAGTGGGGACCAAAGTGAGGCCCAAACTATGCCTGTACAATGACTATTTGTATACCGAACCCTGAATTGCATCCCATATCTTTAAAATAAAAATTAAAAAAAAAGAAAGAAAATAATATTTTCTATTTCCTGCTGCAGAAAGGTCATCTCCCCTTATTTTAACCGTTTATTTCTTTTCTTTCTTTCTTCCTCGTGGAAGAATTAGACGTGGGGAGGTCTCTGCCCACCCTCCTTCCCCCACCACACATTTTAATTAAGGTATCTTTTGAGAAGGAATACTTTAATCCAAAGTGATCACTTTGATACTCAAAGAGACACATTTGGAGGCTACTTGGTGGAGGGGAATTAAAGACAGAGAAGCTGAATAAATAGCAAGCAAAATGTTAATGTTTTGGCTTTGTGGTGTCTGCATCTGAGCGCACTCCACGCAGATTTTGTGGCCGCTCCAGCTGGAAGCTTCGGGTGGCTCCTTTTGTGAGCGCGGGGAGCTTGGCTGCGGATTGCCGCGCGGCCCCTAGGGGTCAGTCTGATCCAGGGATTGTCCCGAATCCGCGCGCTCTGGACCCGCGAGGAGGGGCTCACGGCCGAGGACAAGGCGGCTTCCAGGCGCCAGGCTCGGCCGGTAGGAATCCCGAGCTGCCCCGGCGCGGTGGCCTTTCCGCGCCCGCCCGCCTCAGCGGCCCGTCCCCGCGGTCTCTTCTTTCTGGATACGGGTTTGCCAAAGTCCGAAGAGGTAGAAATTTTCTTCCACGCTCTGTCTGACTGAGATCAGCTCCGTTTGTTAGTGGTAAAATGGAAAAATGAATATAAATGATTTAGTGATATTTTCTAAGAAACTATGATTTTTGCTTGCACTGCATTCAGCCTATGGCATCCAGGAGCCAGAAAGTGAGTGCTGTGAGCGGCCCTTTAAATCAAGACTCTGAATTTCATCTGACCAGAAACTGAGGCCCAGAGAAGGAAAAACAAACAAACAAAAACCCCTTTATTATCATCACACTTGAAATCTCTACAATAAATCAAAAAACTAGCCGGGCGTGGTAGCGCGCACCTGTAGTTCCAGCTACTTGGAAGGCTGAGGTGGAGGGATCGCCGGAGCCCAGCAGGTCGAGGCTGCGGTGGCCGGGAGCGGCCACTGCACTCCAGTCTGGGCGACAGGGTGAGACTCCAACTCAAAAAAAGAAAAAAAAAAAAAGAAAAGAAAAAGAAATCTTACGTCAGGCTTCTTTCCACTATACATAATCTTATTTTAAGCAATTATGAATTATTATTACTGTGTGTGTGTGTTTAAATGAGGTGAGGCCTTGGTACGTTGCCCAGGTTGGTTTTGAACTCCTAGGTGCAAGTAATCCTTGTGTCGCAGCCTCAGGAATTGCTAGTTTTAATGGTCTTGCTTTGACATAAGAAGTAGTTAGGTGGTTAGTTGGCAAACTTGCATAGCTGGCTTAATTCAGAGGTAGAGTGTCTGCATTCAAATGTGGGAGGACAGAAGCAAAGGATTACCACTGTTCGTGAGGTCCTAGGCAGATTACTTAACCTCTCTGTGCCTCAGTTTACTCATTTGTGAAATAAGGATAAATTGGGAGGATTTGTTTTGTTTTTTGTTTTTGTTTTTGTTTTTTGAGTTGGAGTATCACTGTGTCGCCCAGACTGGAGTGCAGTGGCTGCTCCCGGCCACCGCAGCCTCGACCTGCTGTGCTCCGGTGATCCTTCCACCTTAGCCTTCCCAGTAGCTGGAACTACAGGTGTGTGCTACCACGCCCGGCTAATTTTTGATTTATTGTAGAGATGAGGTCTCGCCTGCCCAGGCGGATCTCGAACCCGCGGGCTCAGGCAATCCACTCACCTCAGCCTCCCGAAGGAGCGGGATTACAGGCTGAGCCACCGAGTCTGGTTTAGGATTTGTTTAAGAAAAAAATCTTACAGAAAAATTCAATGAGCACTCTGTGAATGTTGGCTGATCTTAAACTATTATGATTAGAAGATAAGATAAGAATATAAATCCTTAAACTTGGAGGGAGAAGTGGGAATGCCCTTTGTCATCTTGGGAAACCCAAAGCTACTCCTTCAGTTTTTTTCCCCTGCATAACTGCCAAAATGATCTTTAAAAACATTTTATGAGCACTCCCCACCCTCCCCATACAAAAATCCAATGCCCTATTGAAGTAGATGGAATGTCACTTGGGAATCCAGTGGTAGAATCAGGATTGAGGTGATAAGGACCAGTGTGGCTGATGCTGGAGAGGAAAAGCCTGTCCCAAGAGACATTTCCAAGGATGAATCCTCAGGATTCAGAAACTCCCTCAAGTTTAAATCCTCAAGGAACAAGACCTTCTCTGGGACTTTGGCTATTTTCTTCCTTGCTCTGCCGTTCAGTTAGGTGTGTATTGTTTATACTCAGATCATCCCATCTCAGCTTTCTCGAGGACAGAGATTCCATCCCACTGTTGGTTTCTTGGGCAGGGGAAGCATATAAAAACACTTTCCTTTGGTGCAGATTGCTGGACAAGATGCTCACTGCAATCTTCTCCCTACAAAAAAAACTTGCGTACCATTCTTTCTAGGTAGACACTTTACACTAGATATGCAGTAAAGAAGCTGATCCAACAGCTGACCGCTGCCTTTATTCTCTTCTGTCTTCTTTCCATCGATTTTACTGTGTTTGTGGCGTTTGAAGGCCTTGCCACATACACTTTCCTACATTAGTATGTATTCTGCCCTCTGGAGAAGAAGTGATGTCTAATCCTCCTTTCACCTGGCAGATCTTCAGATATTTGAAGACAGCTACCAAGACTCCTCCAATTCTTCTCTTTTGCTGGTCTTTAACTGTTCCTCATGGGGTGTAATTTTCAGGGTCATCATTATTCAGGGCCATTGGTTTCTAGATTTTCTCTAGATTGTGCCTCTCATTACCTCTTAGATTTTGGTACTCAGAGGTGAACCCCATACTATGGATAGGGTCCCCTTTTCCTATAGTTCTAGTTTACACTCACTGTCATTAATACATTGCTGGAATATATTAGTGCCTCTGATGACAACATTTTGCCTTTGAATCGTGAAGCATGTAACAAAGTAAACTCCAAAATCATTTTCTTATCAAAGGCCAATGAGCCACATCACTCCCCATCCTGTCCTTGGTTGAATGATTGATTGAATCCATATTTATCTAAGCAATACCAATTTGTAAATTTTGCAGGCTTTTAGTCTCTTTAGCCAGACGATGAATTTCTTGAAGTCCTGTGTCTTTCAACTCTATATTTCTAGTGACCAACACAGTACCTGGCATTTTATAGGGACTTAACAAATGTGGAGTAAAAGAATGGCCTATTGAGAATCTTTGAATCTTAATTTCTTATTTATTTATTTATTTTTTGAGTTGGAGTCTCACTGTCACCCAGACTGGAGTGCAGTGGCTGCTCCCGGCCACCGCAGCCTTGACCTGCTGGGCTCCGGCGATCCTTCCACCTCAGCCTTCCAAGTAGCTGGAACTACAGGCGCACGCTACCACGCCTGGCTAATTTTTTTGATTTATTGTAGAGATGAGGTCTCGCCTGCCCAGGTGGGTCTTGAACCCGCGGACTCAGGCCATCCACTCACGTCAGCCTCCCAAAGGCACGGGATTACAGGCTGAGCCACCGAGCCCGGCTGAATCTTAATTTCTTATTCCTAATTGTTCATAATATTATCTTTAATGTGTAAATGTCACATGTAAATATGTTAAAGTATCCTTATGTTTTCATCCCAAATCAGTAATATTTTGATTAAGACAGAGTTATATAGGACCCATCAGATATTACCCTTCATACAAGTTAATAAAGATAATGATAGCAGTCAATACTGACTTGACCATGGTTGATCAAAGTACCATATATTTACTTCATCTTCCTATTATCTGGCTTACATTTTTGAGTCTTGACCATGAAGATTTAGGGAAGATTTGTTGAGTGCCATGTTAAAATCAAGATGCATGACAAACATGGCATTCTTGAGATTCAAATGTAACAACCAAGCATAGGAAATAAGGTCAAAGCATCACACTGGAGTTTTAGTGATTTTCTGCTTCCTTAGGCAAATGACTTAACCTTTCAGTATTACTACTGCCTAGTCAAGAATTATGGATTAAAAAAAATACTATGATATTGGGTTGTTGTGTCAGTAGCACACGATAACCCATATAAAGCATTTAGCATAATGCCTGACACATAATATATGCTTAAAAATGCTACTTGCTGTTATTATTACTTTTGTTTGGCCAGCTATGAACCCACTCAATTGGATTAATATCCAATAGATTGTGCATTATTCTTGTCAAGTCTGTTTTGATTTTTCAGATTAGTTTAGCCAGTTTGGTGTTTTTTAGCCAAAAACTGTGGCTGGCTCAATTTTTATCATATCAACCTTTTTTGTTTACTTGTTTGTTTTGTTTCTTTGCCTGGAAGAGACAAAGACCTGAGTGTGTTTCTTGTGAGCAGATGCATGTGTTTATTTAAGCTGGTGGCACAGGACTGGGAAGAGATTGAGGTAGAATGGCCAACACAGAACCTTGTAAATACAGGTCAGGCCAATGCAAAGAAAGTTTGTTGGCTAAATCATCTGTGTCAGTGATTTGGGAAAGCTGAATGTGCAGGGAGTTTTCTTCATTGATCAACAAGGTAGTTTAAGCATAATATCCAGCATTTTGAATGCAGTTGTATAAATTAATAAACTCCAAAGTCCAGTATCAACTGAGGTTGTGATCACTGACCTCTGTGTGGTTTAATCTTCGAGTTTTCCCATGTGGGTTGTCTTGTGTGTGTCTTAATTTCCTCGCCTGTCAGAGGGATAGTCTCACATAATTGTTACCACGCACTGATCTTGACCATGGCTTTGTCCTAGGTTTTTCTAAATTGACTTTATGGTCTTGATATTATTGAATACTCCAACATTCTTATGAATTGGATATTATTATCCTAACTTTCCAGAGAGGTTGAGGAATTCATCCAAAATCACACAGCTAGTAAGTGACAAAACAAGATCTGTTTGACTCCCACAGTCGTGGTTTTAATCGTGGTTATATATTAGCCTCTTTGTGACATGCTTCTGTCTTTATGGCAGTCTCAATGACCACTTCAGCTTATTTCAGTGAGCTTTAGGGATTCTTTATGGAAGTAGGGGTAGCATATGTATTATTAAAAAGAACTAAAGGGCCATATAACTTTTTGTTTTAATCTCTAGGAGAAGGAGAACCAAAGGAGAAGTTGGATATAAATTATTCATAAACAGTCATCAATTCCCTTCTTGGAGTTTTGAAGTTGAACCCTCAGCTATTCAATTCAGAATTGATTAATTAATAATTTAATTAATTCAACAAATATTAATGAAGCACTTACCACATGTCTGTCACTGTCCAAAGTGCTGAGGAACTATACCAGATCCAAAGTCTCCAATAGACTTTGGGTAGTGGTTTAAACTGAATATTTGCTTTTCAGAAAACTTTGGATCTATCATTGTGACTTAATTGTTCATTAGATTGGAATATTTTAATCATATATATATATGAGGAATATTTATATATATCTCCCCTGAGTCCAGGCCCCTACCTCTCCTCTTATGACCACTTAGCCAAAGCCTATACATCCTTCAAGGTCTAGGGCCTACTTTCTCTTAAGCCTTCCCTGACCAGAAGGCTACAGATTGCCCTTTCTCCTCTAAGCCCCATATGTCTTTACTGTCTGCAGCATCCTTTTGTCCCTTAAGAGCAAAACTGTTGGGTTCTCATATTTCAAGACTTCTTAACCTGGGGTGGGCTCAGAATCATCTATGGAGTTTTATCAAGATTCTTATGTTTGACCTTCACCTCACCAAATATTTTCTGATTCAGTGTTACTGGGGAAAGAGCTTGAGTATGCATACTTTAAAACAGTTCCTTGAGTGATTCTGAAGCCTAACGCATAGTCTTATATTGTTATTATAAGACTACAGTGTCATATTGCTGTCATGTGTTATCACTGACTCATTGTGTGGTATGTGCAATTCTGCAAGGCAAGGTATCCCCCTTCAACTAGACTTCAGCACCTGGAAACACTGAGATTATAATTATTTGTGCTTTTCTAATTGCCCAGCACAGTTCTGAGCATAAATACTCAATGGTTAGTCACTGAAAGAATTTAATGAGATTGATCCTTTTTATTTTCACTCAGAATATTTCAGGAATGAATTATGCAGTCTGATACCTAAGTCCAATACCCTGGAGACAAACACTGGGTCTGTGTGGTAGATAGGAGGGTGATTCACTTAGGTTATGGCTTTCTTTCTTGCAGACACAATAGAATAGCATTTCCTTTGTAGTTATTTGTGTGGCCACGTGACTTGTTTTGGTGAAAGAGTTGTGAGTAAAGTGATGAGGATCCCTTCAGACTGGAGAATTTAATTGCTGGAGCAATACCCTCCCAGTTTCCCTCCTGTTGTCTTGACAACCAGCAGGGCCACAGATTCGGAGGCTCCCAAAGATTGGGTCTGTGAGGGAGGACACATGAAACAGGTGCTCCAGCTGACCCACTGACCCACGTGGTACATATGCCATGAGCAAAAGAAATAAAGCTTTGTGGCTATAAACCACAAAAATTTGGGGGATATTTTGTTACTGCATCTTCATCTGTCCAGACTGACACAACATAGATTCAAACCATATTAAATTTATCATATGCATTATATAGGCTTTGCAATTTTAAAAACATAATGAAGAATATTTGCTAGAAGGGATAGATACCATCTTCAGTTCTCTACTATGGAGGATTGAAGACTGAAAAAAAGACAATCATCCAAGGAGATTCCAAACCTTGGTCATACCCTGAATTAGTCATTTGGGTTAGATTCCACTTAGATGGCTGGATGACAGGTGACAGATGTGTCATCAGGATTGTGCTGCTTACTAAAAAGTAAAACTGCTTGACTTTACCTGACCACCCACAATTTGTAACAGATTGTGTGTCTTTAAGCCCTCCTGATAATGGGTATTATCTTTTTCCAGGTGTTTGGTAGGTGAAAAACTATATTCTGTGTTAATTTACATTTCTTTGATAGGTATGAGATCAAACAACATTACATGCCCTTTTTGGTTCTTCTACTTCTTTTGTAAATTACTCTTCAGGTAATTTTGACTGGGGAAGTCTTCACGGAGTGGATGCCTCCCTGAAATCAGCACATAAGGACCCTCAGCCCCTCTGCTTGCCTGGGGGCTTCATGACCACCCCCAGCTATCCCAGCCAGTGTCTCAGCACACAGGCTGGCAGGAGGGCAGGGGATGCCACCAGTACAGCCACTCCCGGGACCCCGGCCTCCCAGCCTGGACCCCTTTGCCTCTCTCCTTTTACTCCTTAAGTGCCAGAGTCTGATCCTGTTTCTGGGATGCCAAGGAAGGCTGGGGAGAGGGTGTGAGAATAGAGGACACTGACAGAACCCAGAGACTTCCACTTTTAAGACTATATCTCTCTTTCCCTTTCCTTCCCTCTGCTCTCTCCCCTCCCTTTCCTGCTTCCTTGGTACAGAGGGTTGGGTGGGCTCTAGCTGTCACAGCAGCAGCAGCTGAGACTCTGACCCCTTGCTTCCCCTGGGAGCTGCCAGCAGCTTCCATAACACATACTACTCTGTAGGGGGGCTCAGACTCACTCCCAACCCCTCCTGACCTTGCCAAAGTTCACGTCCAAGGAAGTTGTGATTCTCCCTCTTCCCTGTCCTCACCTCGGCTACTTCTATGCTTTTCTAAATTCCCATCTGTCCTTTCACCATGCTGATGTCTGGGTGACCTTTCATTCTAACCATCTTACCTTCCCCACTGCTCAGGGTCACATCTCAGACTGAGACCCTTGACTTAGCCTATAAGGTCCTTGATTATATGAATGACTAGTTGATCAGGCATATCTGCTATATGTGGAAGGGTAGATTGAGGCCAGATTCTGTTAGGTCTTGAATGCCAGACCAAGGAGTTCAGATGGAATTGTGTAGACCATAGGAAAATAGTGCAAGTGAGTGAGTTATGAGCACAAGTACAAGTTGTTATATGGGGTGGGAAGGGAGGGAGGTCAGGTGATCCACTGCTTCCTCTTTTGTTGATAACATCTGGTATATTCAGAGCACGTGGTTCTCTTCCTGCATTAAGGCTCGACTTGTAGTTTGCTAGGCAGGACACTAGGAATCCTATTTCATTTATTTTTATTTTTTATTTTTTTGAGTTGGAGTCTCACTCTGTTGCCCTGACAGGAGTGCAGTGGCCGCTCCCGGCCACCGCAGCCTCGACCTGCTGGGCTCCGGCGGTCCTTCCACCTCAGCCTTCCAAATAGCCGGAATTACAGGCATGCACTACCATGCCCGGCTGATTTTTTGATTTATTGTAGAGATGAGGTCTCGCTGCCCAGGCGGGTCTCGAACCTGAGGAATCCTATTTCTTGAGGAATCTTTTGGGGAGAGAAAGGAGGGAAGACTTTGGCTCAGGATATTCGTGTTGAGAGTTTTGTTCAAGAAGAGACGGTAAAGACTTCCTCTGACCTCTAAGGAGAGTGTCCAAGTAGGTGAGGATTTTGCTTCCTGCAGGGAGACAGTGAAGAGGGTAGGGCTTGGTGGTGGAGTCCAGGGGTGATCTCACTATAAGGGTGCTTTTAAATACATAGGGAGTGCTACTGTTCAACTGTTCTCTTACCCAGTCCTGAGGAGACTTAATAAATTTTTTTTCTGGAAGAGATACATAAGCAGGTGAAATTACTCTTTCCTTGTGTGGAGAGACCCCTTTGCAGGAGCCAGACCTTTCCATTGAGGGACACAGGTAACCTCGTAGCAGTTTGGGGGTCTGGGGATATAAATACCACAAGTTCATTCTTCTGTCTTTCTTTGAGTACTTGCCAGTGCTACTCATTGGCCAAATCCAACTGGAACCCAGAGGATAAAGGAAACTTGGAGAAGTTCATACGGTGATCTAGGCCAGAGCAGAGAGCAGAGGACAGAGGGTGCTGGAATGCAGGTGGTGTTATCCTGCGATTACCCTCATCTTAGTAGCAAACTCAAGGTCAGTGTCCTCCTTGGCAAGAGATGTGATGATGCTTTCATGTTACAAGAAGCACACAAAAATCAGCCAGCACCCTGCTGCTAGATCAGGAGTGAGGGTTTGGAGTAGTGGGAGTCCAGGGACTCCCCAGAAAATGGGTTCAGGCATGGAGGTAATTGGAATTGTCTCCAGATCCATGATTGTCTTCTGCTTTCCCTAGGTACTAGGGAGGGTTCTGACCAGAAGGAGGACATCCAAACTGGGTAATCTGAAGGAGTTTTATATGGGACCATTCATAAAGGTAGAGTAGGTAGAGCAAATTTCAGGGGGTGCTGGAGTTCCAGGGGCTATTGAGGACCCTTTCACTCCTAGGCCAGAAGGGGTAAGAGAAGGAACAAGGAACAGACTTGGAGCTTGAGGAGTTGCTGGAGAGGGCCCCCTTGCAGGAGCCAGAATCTTCCATTGAGTTACCCCATGGCAGGTTGGGGCCCTGGGGAGTAAATACCACAACCTCATTCTTCTGTCTTTCTTCGAGCTCTTGCTTATGTTCCTTAATGGTCAAACCCAACTGGAACCCACAGGACAAGGGAGCCTTGGAACAGTTCATGTGGTAATCTCCTAGGCCAGAGGAGAGGGCAAGGGCAGAGGTTGGTATGGAGGGCAAATGGAAGATACCCAACAAGCTCCATTCCACTGTAGGGGAGAAAAAAAAATCATCTCTCAGGTTCAGTGATGAGGGGCTCCAAATTAAACTGACAATAGATTAACAAGAGAGAAGACAGCTTTGATCATGTAAGTACGGAGTTCACACACACACAAAGAGTGACTCAAGGAGGTGACTGGAGTTTGGGCTTAATTTTACTATCTTAAAAGGGGAAAAGGAGGGGAATAGAGGGTACTTATGGAAAAACTAATGACTTTTAGAAAGAGGATTGTACACTTAGGACACTAGATAAGAGAATGATAGTTCTGCGACAGTGTCTAATGTCTGGTGATGAGTCCATCTTCTTTTGTTGCAAGAGACTCCTAGAAGGAGATTTATTTCAACTGAGTTCTTTTGGGAAGCTCTGCTTTTAGGTAAGGGATTTCAGGAATTCAAATGCCTTGTGCTCAAAATAATTTCTATGGCCTACTGACATATTCCAGACCATTTCAACCACCCAAGGTAGCATGGTCTGTGGGGGTTTTATGGAGAGTACCCCCTTGCAGGAGCTAGAATCTTCCACTGAGGGACACAGGTGACCCCACAGCAGGTTAGGGGCCTGGGAGAGTAAATACCACAGCAGGTTGGAGGCCTGGGGGAGTAAATTAGGAGACCAAAGTTTCCTCATTTTAGAGCCACCAAAGTTGAGGGACCTAGAGAAACGAGGCTTCTGGGAGGCTGCAAAGGCTTCTGGGAAGAGCCCTGGAGTGATGAGGCCTCCAGAGTCCTCTGCACAGAGAACAGTCAGTATTACCAGGTAGCTTTCCTTCTGGGATGTGCCTTTCCGACCAATCTTAGGCTGCTCTGAGGCATGGCTGCGGGACATTGCACCCATATCATGTAGTCACATGGGAGCCATGTGCTGGGATGTCAACATCTTATTTATCTTGCAGCTTCAGGAAATTGTACAGCTTCTAGCTCAGGTTCTGGCTAGATTAAAGCATTCCAGGCCGTGGGGTCAAGTGACCTTATTTTCCTTAGTGTTTAGGGAACACGCAGAGACCTTTTGAGTACTCTACAACGAAGATTCTTTGTGCAATCATAAAAGTTTCTGGGAGTTCAAGAAGAAAGTGAATTTCTCAGGTGTGTGTGCATTTTCCAGATGGGAGGAAAAGTGAAACAGATAAGGTGATAGAATTTCCATTGTTAGATGCCTCTTGTTTGTCTGTGAACTACGCATGAAGGAGCTATACTGAGCCATGGGTACTGAAAATGCTTAAGTGCTTTTCCATGTGTGAAAACCTTACCCTTTGAAAAATCCAAGGCCCACCCTGGGCCACACATGTCGAATCCAAGCTCAGCTGTTAGGCAGCTCCTCACCTGCGCCAACAGCGAAAGCAAAAGTGGTTCGGCACAGACATTGTTTAACATGGTTGCGTTAAAAATACCATCTCGGCTTCACAGATTTCTGGAGCTGTGAGGAGCATCCTCATTTATGTGCTCTGATGAAGGTGAGTCTGGGAGGAATGCAACAAGCCAGTTAAAAGTGGTTTTCTAATTGGATTATGCAACAGCTCTTGAGTCTCGATGCTTTAAATTTTAAAGAGCCAGAACCTCTCTGAGTCCTGCAGTCCTTGTGGCCTTGAGTAAGGCTGCTGGGCATTAAAAGAGGGGAGAGGCTGACTTGTTACCTGTGACTTCAGGACTATTAGGGAAATGGAAGGAGAGTCATGTGTGGTGAGTACTTTCCTGAGTGCTGAGGAGGAAGGAAATTGTGCCATGTGGAAGGGAGGTATGCGTAGACTCCTGAACAAGAGCTGACTCCAGGGATCCATTTCCAGTTAAGCAACCTGGAGATCATCTTGGTTCATGTTTGCCTCAGAAGCCATGTGATTGCTGCCACTCTCTAATGCTGAGTGTGACCTTGCATAGTCAACTCCCAGAGAACCTAAGTCAAGGTCAAGTTCTTGGTCTTTCTTTTCAGAATGCATGGATTTGGTGTCCCCAGGGAAACATTTTAACTGCAAACTTTGCTGCCTACTAACCAACTAGGCTGTCCTTCTCCCATTTGTCCAAGATAGGGTCTGCTTGTCCAGGTTCCATTCCAGTGGTCCCAGCTTCAAAGGCTTGTTCAGGACTCATAGACCTTCCAAAGAGGGAGATCAGGGATGTTGACCCAGTGGTATGATTCTCCAACTGCCTTTGAAATATGGTCAGAACTGTCAATGTTTCTGCGATTCTTGCCTCTAAAGGCTGTGGGAGTTGGACTGAGGTAGAAGAAAGAGGGTAAGGCTAAAAAAGAAGGCCTTCAGCCTAGGCAACATAGCAAGAACTCATCTCTGCAAAAAATAAAAAAAAATTAGTTGGGCATGGTGGTACATGCCTGTAATCTCAACTACTTGGGAAGCTGAAAAGGGAGAATCACTAGAGCCCAGGAGTTTGAGGCTGTGGGGAGCCATGACTGTGCCACTGTACTCCAGCCTAGGTGACAGAATGAGTCTCTAATTTAAAAAAAAAATGATGGTCAATGTGGCGGCCCTATGCAAAGATAACCTGTACTATTTACTCCTGAGAAGTGAAACAGCTGGCAAATTACCTAGAAGTTAGTGGAGAGGATTATAAAAACAGAAGAAAGAGGAAAATTATTCAACATGTGTTGATTATGAATTTTAATTACTGAGTTATCTGTTCAGTCAACAGGCTGGGAAAGAAATGTGGGCAGGAAGAGCTCTATGAATGTTACAGATGACACAATTCTGTTTTTAGGAAATGCACAATTAGACTGTGTCTATACAACCCAAAGTAAAAGCAGATGCATCCGTCATCAGACTATTTTGATTAATGGGAAAATTTGGGGCTTAAATTATCTGGTTCCGCCAGCTATGTTGATCAAATGAACCGGATCATTGCCAGATATTCATTTCTCTCAGTGGGGTGTAGACACAACTTTGGGTGAGGCAGTTTCAGGGACAGGATTCCTCATGTGAGGCAGCAGAATCTAAGTGGAAGAAGAAAAGCACCACAAAGCAAGTGACAAGGACCTCTTTACATTTGGATAACCCATATTGAGAGGTCACGGACTTTGTTACTTCCAAATCACACAATCAACTCAGCAGGCCATGTAATCTCTTGGTGTGAAGCCGTGCTCTCCCTGGGAGTTGGTTATACAATTGGGGAAGAGGTCATCATGCTGTTGGCTTGTGTTGAGGAGACTGAGTAGGCAGAAGCAGAAGAGCTGGTAGAAGGGTAGATGGTGTTGACCTTTTGATACCCAGAGAGGATCTTTCTGATCACTCACTCCAGAGAGGAGGCCAATGCCATGAAGATGGACCACTTCTTCCATCTTACTGATTTGACCAGTGTTCTCTTTTGATGTGACAAAACAATACCATCAGCCCTCCAAAATCTTCAACAAGGCACTCTGCTTTTTTTTTTTTTCATGTGTTTGCTGGGTTTTTTGTTCATATATACTGTCATTTACAGATGATAGAGTCAGTGTACCTTTTATATACTAGGGCTGTTTTTAGAGTACACGTTTTAAATAACATTCTTCTCTAAGACAAGAGGACAACTTGGGTCATGGAGGATGCTGTCTTACCAAAAACAGTCTTTTGAAATAAGGCCCTGTTGTAATATGAATCCTTGAAAGTGTTGAATAACCTCAGATGGCTTTTATTTTAAAAACAGAAGAAAAGGAGGTTAAAAACAAATAGAAATAATGACACTGGAAGTTGTTAATCATAATGGGTGATTAAGAAGTGGCTACAACAACCTAAATGTCTGTCAGTGAATGAATGGATGAACAAATTGTGGTATATACATACAATGGGATATTATTCAGCCATAAAAAGGAGTGAAATACTGATATATGCTGCAATGTAGATGAACCTCAAAACCAAGCTAAATGAAAGAAGGCAGGCACAAAACATTTTACATTTTATGATTCCATTTATGTGAAATATCCAGAATAGGTAAATTCATAAATACAGAAAATAGATTGTTGGTTGCTAAAGGCTAGGGAAAGGAGAAGAAATGGGAAGTGACTGCTTAGTGAGTATTGGGTTTTCTTTTGGGGTGATGAAAATGTTTTGGAACAAAATAGAGGCAGTGGTTGCACAACATTGTAAATGTGCTAAATGCCACTGAATGGTACACTTTAAAGTGGTTAATGTTATGGCATATAAATTTCACCTTAAAAAAAAGCGAGAAAGCAAACATGTTTGAGTCATGGTACTCCCACACTTGTACCTTTTCCTAGTGAAGAGGTACAGAGTTTAGGGCCATTTTGGAGATATTTCCTATAATCAAATAGAACCAATGCTCTAAAGGACCTTAAAAACCATCTGCTCTGATTGTCTCATTTTGCAGATGAGAAATGATTAGGGAGTGGTCCAGGTTAGTATACAAGGTACTTGATTCAGTGTTTAATCCAGGAAATCACACTGTGCCTTTAGAACAGGTGATGGAACATTCTGAGATACCCACCCAAAGTGTACAGAACATTTTCTTTTTCTTTTTTTTTAGTCATTCTGTTGCCTAGGCTGGAGTGCAGTGGTATGCTCATAGCTACTGCAGCCTCAACCTGCTGGAATCAGGTGATCCTTCTGCTCAGCCTTCCAAGTAGCTGGAACTACAGGCATGCACCACCATGCCCAGCTAATTTTTTTTGATTTATTGTAGAGATGAGGCCTCACCAAGTTGCCCAAGCTGTTCTCAAACCCTTGAACTCAGGCAATCCTCTTACCTCAGCCTCCCAAAGTGCTGAAGTGTGAGCCACCATGCCCGGCCTGTATATTTTCAATAACTTCTTTTCTGCCATGCTTTGGGCCAATGTGGTAATAATTGTAATAATAAAATAACAATAATTATTGCAATAATAATAAAAATATAAAAATAAGTATAATAGGTAATACATATATTATTAACTCAATTTAACCATTCCACAGTGTACTGTGTTTGTAACTAATACATCCAATACATGGTTTCTAAACCTTTGAATTTCACAAACTAATAAAATTTCCAACATTGGGTAGCCACGTTTTAATTTGCCAGTTATAGGCTTTGAGTTACAAACAAATATGAAAAGCAACAAACCCTACTATTTCTACTATCATTATGTAATCAAGTAAAACGTGTTTTTGCTCCAAAGAAATAGAAGAATCTAACCTCAGAATAGAGAACAATTGTGTAAAACAGATCTGTTTAGCTTTCTGAAAAATTCCTCAGTCATTTTGCTGCCCAGGAAGATGCCATAGTGGATACTTAGAGTTAGTCTTTGCTAATGGCTGTTTGGACACAGCAATGCAGGTAGCCAAATCAGTGTTGGTGTGGGAAAGTCCATTCTGCCCCCATTCACAGCCTCCATTTCTGCCACCATGGCCACTTTGTATGTGGGACCGTTGAACAAACATTGATGTGGCTGGAGAAAGAAGCTGAGTTACTTCCAGTAGGCAAGTCACTTTGTCCTCTAGATTATTTAGATACTCATCTTCAGTGGCTGTCCTATGGTAGAAATTAATGTGGGTCACAAATATCTTCACACTCTGCTTCCATTCCTAGAAGTTGCCCACTTTCCTCTCCTTCAGACTGCCTTGTCATCATTTTTCCAATCTTATTCATTCCAAACACTTGACCTGCTGGCCAACACTTTGGGCATTGATTGTGAATCAGTATGGACTTATATATGAGGCCATTTTTTCTGTTCACAAAGTGGACACTTAATGTATTTCCCACAGTTTGGTTCACTGGGAAGATATTTATCCTCCACTGTCTTTCAGGGCTACACATAAATAGGCTATAAGGCAACCAGCACCTTCTGGCTGGTGCCACACTGGAAAACATATCAGTAGACCATCCCAGCCTTTCTCTTCCTCTGCTAACTAGTAGTAGGGAACTTTCCAAGATATCAGGTTTGGGATGGGAAAGAGGTAATTCAGTAGGAGGAATAGGCGCCACAGAGGTCTGAGCCACCTATCTGTGCTCTTCACATGTCCTTCCAGATTTGCTTGGGCCATGTCTTATGCATACACCGTTTCTACTTGACAATGGGATGGTGCTGTTCACATTCACTTTTGCAATTTGGTCAATCAGAAAACACCCAGTTCATGATAGACAACCACCTGTTGTTCTGTGGTCAGGCGTTTTATCCCTATCAGGTTCAGTAGCAAATCTGGACCAGCCTTTCTAATGGGCAGTTGTTTTTGGCAGCAGTCAGCATGACCATACTCTGAACCCAAAGGAAGTGTTCAATGCTTTTACAGGGGCTAGCCAGAGACCCTATTCAGCATTTGTATCTGCCATAGACACTTCTAGTTCCATTGGATATGATTGATCAGAAGGCCCACATGGATATGCAGTTTGAATGGCAGTCTAGCTCTGTTGCAGAGCCTTTTTAGATCAAAACTGGCAGCTTCACAAGTGACCAGAACTTGGATCAAAGATGCACACTTACATTGCTCCTAGAATCCAAAGAGGCCCACCAAACCTCACACCTTGGAATATGGAATTCTTGTTGCTCCCTGTTTTCCAGATCCAACTAGCATGACATCAGTGATGAGCTGGATCCGTATGATGTCCTGTGCAATATCAAGCAATCAAGATCCTCTGGACTATATTAGGACAGAGGGCAAGTGAGTGAACAGAGTCCTTATAACATATACAGTCATCCCTTCCACATGCACCACAGGGACTTCCTAGGGTGCTGATGTTCCCTTACCAACGCATTTCTAAGTTCCTCGGTAAAGCATCATCCAAGTCTTCTTAGGGAGCTAGTTAGGGATGATACTTTGAGTCATGATGGTAGTGCATGCCGTGAATGACCAGTATCTGCTTCTCTCTGGCAAGGAGTTTGCTTGTGCTTTCATTTTCATGAAATGTGTGGGCAACTCAATCCCAGAATACCATTTTGAGAGTCTGTTTTCTAGAACTACTCTATATTAGTCAAGGTCCTGGAAAAAAGCAGGTGTTACACTTAAAATTGGGAAGAAATGAAAGAGTTTAATGTCCCCTTTAGACCTGAATGGGCAAGAGGAGGGGACTTTTTACCAGAACCTGTAAAGAGCTGCTCTGTGGGAGAAGGATGTCAGGCAGGAACCTGATTGACATAGAGAAGGGCAGCTCCTTCCACACCATGACCTGGCAGGAAGGAATATGGTGGTTTTCTCTTCCCCCACATTTTACTCTAGGTCCTGAAGCTTCCCTTTGGCTAAACCCAACTGGAAACCAGTAAGCAAGATCTCCTAGTGTTCACTGCTGGAGGTGAGTCTTGTTGTACATGCACAGCAGAATGGATTGTGGACTTGGAGGGCCAGTTAGTAAAGACCCAGCACCTGAGCTCGGGATTTGTTTCTGTGTCTGGAGTCACTGGGAAGTCACGGGAACGTTTTTGAGACATAGTACGATTGGGGTATGTTTTAGGATAATGGGAGTGTGTGAATTGAAATTTGGGTAATTTAAAGAAGGCACATGTGCCAGGAGACCAACAATCTGAATATCCATAATGTTCACGGTGTGAACGGAGAGACTGGAGAAGACACTTGGAAGGAAAATATTCAGTGGATACATGTATACAGCAGTCCCCCATCATCTATGGGAATACTTTTCAAACCCCTCAGTGGATGCCTGAAACCATAGATAGTACCGATCCCTGTATATACTGTTTTTTTCCTGTATACACATAACCGTGATAAAGCTTAATTCATAAATTAGGCACAGTAAGAGATGAACAGCAATAACTAATTGTTACTTAGTAAAGTATTTTTAAGTAAAATCAGGGTTACTGGGACTCAAGCACAGTGATGTCACTGACATAGCCGATCTAATAACTGAGGTGGCTATCAGGTGACTAGAGTGGGGAGAGTACATGTGCATGGAGACACTAGAAATCTCATGCTGTCCTACTCGAGGACAGAGTAGGACAGCATATTTCTTTTCCCTTCCTTCCTTCTTTCCTTCCTTACTTTTTCTTTCTCTTTCTTTCTCTCCCTCCCTCCTTCCCTCTCTCCCTCCATCCCTTCTTCTCTTCCCTCCCTCCCTCCCTTCCTTCCTTTCTTCTTTCCCTGCCTCTTCTTTCCTTCCTTTCTCCCTCCCCCTTCCTTCCTTCCTTTTCCTTCCTTCCTCTT
>NW_007116578.1:333256-339907 GCF_000164805.1 Carlito syrichta
CCTTCCTCCCTCCCCTACTTCCCTCCCTCTTTTTCCCTCCCTCCCCCCTCTCTCCCTGCCTCCTCCTCCCTTCCTCCTTCCTTCCTTCTTACCGTCCCTTTCCCTTCTCCCTCCCTCTCTCCCTCTCTCCCTTCCTTCCCTCTTTTTTTCTCTTTCTCTCTTTCTTTCTTGACAGTGTCTCACTCTGCTACCCAGGCTGGAGTGCAGTGGTGCAATCCTGGCTCACTGCAGCCTTGACTTGCTAGACTCAAGTAATCCTCCCATCTCAGTCTCCTGAGTAGCTGGGACTACAAGCATGCACTGCCAGCCTGGTTATTAAAAGAAAAAAATTTTATATATAAATAAATAAATAAATAAATAACTATATATATATATATATATATATATATATATATATAGAGAGAGAGAGAGAGAGAGAGAGAGAGAGAGAGAGAGAGAGAGAGAGAGAGACAAGTTCTTATTATGTTGCCCAGGCTGATTTGAACTACTCCTGGGTTTAAGCCATTCTTCTGCCTTAGCCTCTCAAGTGCTGGGATTACAGATGTGAACCGCCATGTCTGGCCAGAGATTTCATCACACTACACAGAACAGCATAAAATTTCAAACTTATGAATTGTTTATTTCTGAGATTTTTTTATTTACGATTTTCAGACTATGGTGGGCCACAGGCAACTGAAACCATGAAAAGCAAAACTGCGAGTAAGAGGGAACTACTGTACCTGTCTTTTATTTCAATAAGGTAGTGGAGAGTTGCTGTTTGAAGACCAGAGCTTCTGTCTGATGCTGTATTAGTGAACCCATGTGGGAGGCTGCGAGGACTACATGCTACAGCAGATTGCCTCCGAGTTCTGCTTTTGAAGTTAGAAAGCCAAATCGATGGGAAGAGTGTTTGGTCATCCTCATTTCTATGCACATGGAGGTTGCGTATTAATATCAAAGGAAGTCAGTTGTACTTATGTAAAGACATGAGAAATCATTTTGTTTGGGGTCCTTATTTGTCCAATGCAATCAGAATTTTCTTCTTCTTTCCCATGAAAATGAGAGAATCCATATTAAAAGCTTTGACAGAAAGTGATACAATTTGGTACCAGGGTGGTAGTAATAATAAAAATAGCTAATATGTACTGAGTACTTTCAATGATCCAGACAGTGTGCTTTGTATTACTGCCTTATTAATCACTACCACCAACTTTATGAAATGGTGTTCTTTATACTACAGATGAGGAAACAGAGGCTTAGGCAAGTTAAACCCAATCTTACACAGAGAAAGAGACAAAGTTGGTTCTCTAAGGCAGTACTGGCTGTCTTGAAAGCCCATACTCAACCTTCATCTTCTATTGTATCTCAGTGGCAAATAATTTCAGGATGAAATTTACCCGGATGATTGCCTTTTGCCTTTCAACTACACATGTGCGCGTGTGTGTTCAAATAATTTGAAACTGCCTGTATCCAAGTACAGCCATAAAATTCAGCTTTTTAACCATATGTATGATAAATTGCTTATTAAATTAGAAATTGATCAGACTTTGGATTAGTTATTAGGGTCATAGATAAAAGTATACCAAATAACCCCAGCTTAGCTTACATCCAAAGTGAGAACAACTGGCTTAGAATATTGCCAGGCACTTGGTAAATGCTCCATTAAGGTTAGTAATACCCACTTCCTATGTTAAAAGTGTAGCCTTCGGTAATATTTACTTCAGCACTAATTTTTCTTAGAGATTTTAAAATACTACAAATGACTATTATATTTTCTTGCTGTCATTGTATTCTCCCATTCCCTTGCACAACTGTGCCCGAAAGGTGACCACTGTCATGAATTTAGTAGGTACATGTATCTGATGATGTTTCCTTAACACTAGTATTAATTTATGCATGCATAAATTGTTTTCTTAAGAACTTACCAAAATGCTATCTTGCTATACATATGGGCCTCAAAACATTGTCATTTACAACAATATCGTGTCTTCAGTCTCTCTGTGAAGCACACACATTTAGTTCAACTTTAGTATATTCGATGCATACTATTAATACTACCTGGAGATGAACTTCATTTTGTTAATTTCTTATTACAACTATCCTATGAGATAGTTCACCCAAATGAGAATTTTCATAAGATGTATGTGTAAAAGTTAGTTGTTTGGTTGCAAAATTCATGGATGTTCAATTCTCACTGTTAGTTGTCTGCATTTTTTTCCTCAGATTTTTAAAAAATCAATTATAGTCAACTACCTGAAACTAAAGAATCAGGAATATCCCTGAGGTCTGTCTAGTGATAGTCATTCCATGATAGCTCACATGGAATTCCCATCTTCTGTAGGTAATAATATATTCATAGCTCAGATTTCTGAAGTACTGTAAAATTAATTACTCCTTATATAAAACTCTACAACCAATAATATTCATGCCTAAAGACCCCTATAACCCTCTAGCTCCTTCAGCTAAACAACAGATGAGCTCATCAAGTCTAAAAAGGAGATTCAATAATCTGCTTCTTTGGGTTCACTTGAGAACAAAGCAGAAGACAAAATAAAAACACTCATTCAGCTCTGGTGGTAGGGAAAGATCCCTAGGTTAGAAATCCAGAGTCCAAGATTTGAGTCCCAAATCTTTCATCCCCTGCAGATTCAGCACTTAATATATATTCAATCATGGTAAAACAAAAACAAAAACAAAAAACCTCCAAGAACATAGCTAATGTTTACAGAGCACTTACTATGGGCCAGGTACTGTTTTAAGTGCTTTACATGTATCACCTCATTTTATCCTCTCAACACTCCTGGGAGGGAGATTGTCTGAGATTCAGCAATAACAAGCAAGGAGGAAAAATTACTCATATTGAAAAGCTATATTAAACTTGTTTTAATGTTTCTACATAAAATGACTCTTTAGAAACAAAATTTCATCAGGACTAGTCAATTACCTGCTTACACTTTCAGGCTCATTCATTCACTCATTCAAAAACCACTTTCTTACCAGCTAATATTTGTCAAGTTCTGTTCTCAGTAATGGGATACCTCCATGGATAAGGACAGCTCCTGTGTCTTAGTGGCTGAAGAACTGAGGTACAGCCATGCCTTACCAACAAACACTTCTAGTCCTGGGAAAAAGAGGACAAAAGAACCCAAATGAATTCAACCTAAATTCAGAAAAAGATAATAACATTGCTCTAACATTTAAGGTTGGAATTTTAATCTGATTTAGGTTGATAATTTAGTACTCTGATTATGCTGTTTTGTCCTAATATACTTAACCATGGAATTTTGCCTCCTTGACCTATAATTCTAATTACATTCTTGCCTTCCTGCCCGACTCAGAGGTCCAGAAAAATGATCCCCATTCAAATGTGCTTTAAAGTGAGACTATTTTTTTTTTTTTTGTAGAGATGAGGTCTCGCTGCCCAGGCGGGTCTCGAACCCGTGGTCTCAGACAATCCATTCACCTCAGCCTGCCAAAGGCGGGGGATTACAGGCTGAGCCACCAAGTCCGACTAGAAAATATATTTTTAACTATCTTTTTTTTAATCAATATTTTTTATTATGATGTTGTGGGGTACAGTTAAGGGTTAGGTATACAAATACGTTTCATTCAGGTACCCTGTTGATAAGAGGTGTTTCCCCGTCCCCAGACAGATATTTGCTACCGTTAATCCCACCTCCCCCCGCATAGTTTCCCACTACTGTCAATCATTTTCTTATACTATTACATTGGATATTAAAGGTCCATTATATGAGTGAGAACATGTGATACTCGGATCTTTGTTTCTGTGAGAGGTCACTCAGTATTATAGACTCTAGTTCCATCCAGGTTGCTACAAAATTCATGATTTTGTTCCTTTTTATGGCTGCGTAGTATTCCATCATGTATATGTACCACTTTTATTTAATCCAGTCCTCTTTTTATGGGCAGCATGGTTGCTTCCAGGTTCTTGTTATTGTGAACAATGCTGCGATAAACATACGTGTGCAGGTATCTTTTTATAGAGTGATTTGAGTTCTTCAGGATATATTCCCAGTAGGGGGATTGCGGGGTCATATGGAATGTTGATATTTAGAGCTTTTAGGAATCGCCACACTGCTTTCCACAGAGGTTGCACTAGTTTGCACTCCCACCAACAATGTAGAAGTGTTCACTTTTCACCACACCCTCTCCAGCAGCTGTTATTTTTTGAGTTGTTGATAATTGCCATTCTGACTGGAGTTAGGTGGTATCTCAGTGTGGTTTTGATTTGCATCTCCTGATGATTAGTGAAGTTGAACATTTCTTCATGTGTCTGTTGGCTGCTCGGATGTCTTCCTTTGTGAAGTGTCTGTTCATGTCTTTTGCCCATTTTATAATGGGGCTGTTTGTTTTTTTCTTTTCAGCATGTTTGAGTTCCTTGTAGATCCAAGATGTTAAGCCTTTGTTAGACCTGGTGTTGGCAAATACTTTTTCCTAGTCTGTAGGCTGTCTCCCTCCTCTCTTGATGGTTTCTTTGGCTTTGCAGAAGTTTGTCAGTTTAATAAGGTCCCACTTGTCTATCTTATCTCTTATGACCTGTGGGTTTTGGGTTTTGTTCAGGAATTGGATGCCAGTTCCGATTTCCATGAGGGTATGTCCTTCATTTTCTAAGGTTCTTATAGTTTGAGGTTTTAGATTTAGGTGTCTGATCCATTTGGAGTTAACCTTTGTGCATGGGGATAGATAGGGGTCCTGTTTCAATCTTCTGCATGTGGTCAGCCAGTTTTCCCTGCACCATTTACTGAAAAGGTTCTCTTCTCCCCAGTGGTAGGTGGTGGAGGCTTTGTTGAAGATAAGTTGGTTGAGAAATTGAGGTTTTGCTTCTGGAATCTCAATTCTATTCCATTGATCTATTTGCCTGTTCCTGTACCAATACCAAGTTGTTTTGATGATTGTAGCTTTATAGTAGAGTTTGAAGTCTGGTAATGTGATACTACCTGCTTTGGTTTTTTTGCTGAGGATTGTTCTGGCTATTCTTGGACGTTTGTGTTTCCATATGAATTCCTGTGTTGTTTTTTCTAGGTCTGAGAAGAATGTTGCTGGTAATTTGATGGGTATTGCATTGAATTTGTAGATTGCCTTAGGTAAGATGGACATCTTCACAATGTTGATTCTTCCAATGCATGAACATGGGATATTTTTCCACTTGTTTGTGTCATCTTTGATTTCTTTGAGCAGTGTTTCGTAGTTTTCATCACAAAGGTCTTTCACGTCTCTGGTTAGGAAGGTGCCAAGGTATTTCCCTTTTTTTGTGGCTATTGTGAATGAAATTGTGTTTTTTATTTGGGTTTCTGTTTTTTTATTATTGGTGTAAAGAAATGCCACTGTCTTTTGCACATTTATTTTGTATCCTGAGACTTTGCCAAAGGCCTTTATCTGTGTAAGGAGGTTTTTGACAGATTCTCTAGGGTTTTCAAGGGACACAGTCATATCATCTGCAAAGAGAGATAACTTGACTTCCTCTTTTCCTATTTGGATAACCCTGATTGCCTTCTCTTCTCTGATTGCCCGAGCCAGGACTTCCAATACTATGTTGAACAGGAGGGGTGAGAGTGGGCATCCTTGTCTTGTTCCAGTTTTCAGGGGAAATGGTTCCAATTTTTGTCCATTTAGGAGTATGCTGGCTGTGGGTTTCTTGTAGATGGCTTTTACTATTTTGAGGTATGTTCCCCGTATGCCTAGATGTTCGAGGGTTTTTATCAAGAAGGGGTGCTGGATTTTATCAAAAGCTTTTTCTGCATCTAATGATATAATCATGTGGTTTTTGTTTTGACATCTGTTGATGTATTTAATTACATTTATGGTTTTCGAATGTTAAACCAGCCTTGCATTCCAGGAATGAAGCCTACTTGGTCATGATGGATGATTTTTGAGATGTATTGTTGAATATGGTTTGCTAGGATCTTGTTGAGAATTTTAGCATCTATGTTCATCAAAGATATTGGCCTGTAGTTCTCTTACTTTGTTGGATCTTTACCTGGCTTGGGTATCAATGTGATGTTGGCTTCGTAAAATGATTTGGGGAGAGTTCCATCTTTTTCAATCACCTGGACTACAATTGGTATCAGCTCCTCCTTAAATGTCTTGTAGAATTCTGCTGGAAAGCCATCTGGACCAGGGTTTTTTTTGGTAGGTAGTTTTCTTATTATGTATTTGAATTCCTTGATTGTCATCGGTCTATTTAGGGTCTCAATTTCTTCTTGTTCCAACCTAGGTAGGTTGTGTGATGTCAGAAAGGCCTCCATTTCCTTAAGGCTTTCAAGTTTGTTTCCATACAAGTGTATGTAGTTGTCTCTAATGATCTTTTGTATTTCTTCAGGGTCAGATGTGACTTCATCTTTTGTGTTTCTGATTGTGCTTATTTGGGTTTTTTCTCGTTTTTTCTTGGTCAGTCTAGCTAGGGAATCATCGATCTTGTTTATCCTTTCGAAGAACCAGCTTTTTGTATTATATTTTTGTCTTCTATGTCCTGGATTTGGGTTTTTATTTTGGTAATCTGGATTCTTCTGCTGAAATTAGAGTTTTTGTGGTCTTGCCTTTCCAGCTTCCTTAGGTGGTTTTTTAGACTGTTAATTTGTACTCCTTTCATTTTCTTTATGTGTGTTTGTAGGGATATAAACTCCCCTCTTACTACAGCTTTTTTTTTTTTGA
>NW_007116578.1:340492-340813 GCF_000164805.1 Carlito syrichta
AGTTGTTTGGCATCATGCTGTTTAGTGTCCATGTCTTTGTGGGTTTTGGGGGGACCTTGTAGGTGTCAATGTTTATTTTTATTCCACTGTGGTCCGAGAAGGTGCATGGTAGAATTTCGATTCTTTTAAATTTGCTTATGCTTGATTTATGGTCAATTATGTCGTCGATCTTAGAATACGTTCCATGCAGTGATGAGTAGAATGTGTATTCTGTGGTCTTGGGATGGAGTGTTCTGTAGATATCAATTAAGTCATTTGGTCCAGAGTCACATTGAGGTTCCGGATCTCCTTGCTGATTTTTTGTCCTGATAATCTGTCTAG
>NW_007116578.1:340833-384470 GCF_000164805.1 Carlito syrichta
GTTTAGGATAGATATTTCTTGTTGATGGAGTGAACCTTTTATCATTATGTGGTGGCCTTCTGTATCTTTTTAAATTTTTGATCGCTTAAATGGTATTTTGTCTGAAATTAGGATCGTGACTTCTCCTTTCTTTTGTGTTCCATTCACCTGAAAATTTGTTTCCCATCCTCTTACTTTGAGTCTGTGTATGTCCCTTCTAGTGAGATGGATCTCTTGAAGGCAGTATATTGTTGCCTGGTGATATTTTATCCATTTTTCTGTTCTATGTCTTTTCAGTGGTGCGTTTAGTCCATTCACATTCAGGCTAATTATTGAAATGTGAGAGTTCATCTCTATCATAGAGTTCTTATAGAGTTGTTGTTCTTCTACTTGGTTTTTTTTTTTTGGTCTTTCTTTTGGTTTGGGGCTTAGTTCATGTATATTTTATCTTTTCATTGTACTCTTGTGTAGAACATTGTTCTTTTTTCCTCTTCTTCTGTGGTTAGTACTTTCTTAAGTGTTTCATGTAGAGGTGGTTTGGTGGCAGCATAGGGATTGGAAATCTGGGAAAGATTTTAATTCTCCCTCACTGATGAAGCTTAGCTTGGCCAGGTAGGTTATTCTTGGTTGAAATTGTTTATCTTTTAGGACTTTGAAGATAGGGTTCCAAGCTCTCCTAGCCTGCAGGGTTTCTATAGATAAATCTGCTGCTATTCTGATTGGTCTTCCATGGTAGGCGATCTGGCTTTTTTCTCTTGCTGCTTTTAGCATTTTTTCTTTTATGCCCACTTTTTTTAGGCAAATTATTATGTGTTTAGGATTTGGTCTTCTCATTTATTGTCTTGCAGGGGTCCTCTGAATCTCATGTGTTTGAATTTTTGCATCACTGATTAGATAAGGGAAGTTTTCTTGAATGATCTCATGGAAAGTTTGTTCCAGTGTGATCTCTGTCTTTCTTTCTGCCTCAGGAAGGCCAATTACTCTTAGGTTCGATCTCTTGAAGTAATCACTCAACTCTTGAAGGTTTTGTTTTGTCTTTTTGAGTTTGTTTTCTGGGTTTTTAAGAGTTTGGGTTAGTTCTATATTTTGGTCCTCAAGCTCTCAGATTCTTTCTTCTGCTTGCATAATTCTGCTTTCCATGCTCATCAGGTTGTTATTTGTTTCATTCCCAGTATTCTTTATTACTGTTATCTCAGATATCAGCTCCTTACTAGTTTCTTCTTGTGTCTCCTCAATTCTTTTTAATCTCTCCATTAATGTCTTGATATCTAGGTTTGTAGTTTGAGACCCTTCATTCTGGAGGCTCTTCATTGCTTGCATTCCGAAGTCAGTTTTCTCAATGTCTGCCCTCCCATGGGTCTGGGAGAGACCCATACTCTTCTTTTGGCTTTTCTTCATTTGTGTAGATTTTTCTCTCTCCTCCCATTTCCCTCCCCATCTTTAATTCTGTTTTTGAGGGAAGGTGGGGTTGCTTTTATTTCTCTTCTGCAATATCCTGTTCTTCCTTATGAGAGTCTTCTGGCTTTGTTCACTTTTGAGGTTGGAGTATAGGCTGCAATCTGTACTTTTTGCAATTTTGAGGTTTAATTGAGAGGGAAGCTATGGTTCAGAATGTATATGTTGATTCTAGCATCCACGAACAGGTGTATGAGCACACTGGAACCTATTTCCCTCTGCCTTACAATCTGTCCGTTCAGCAGTATGTAGTCTTGGTCCCTAGATTAAGAAGGGGGTATAAAAAAGGAAAATAATGGAGGAAGAGGGGATCAATAGGAAGTTAGAAAGAGAGAAGAGCAGGAGGGAAAACAGACATACATACCAACTATCATGTGAGAAAGAGACACGAGGCCGGAAAGAAGTGGAAAAAGACATGTAAGAAAGATTCCCTAAAGAATACTGATAGCTACACAGAGACAGACCAATAAAATCAAGAAATAGTGTAAGTCAGAAGGCAAACAACAAACATGATCAAAACAAACAGTCAAAATGATAAAATCATAAGTCAAAATAAGTGATCAGACTAAAGTCATTTCAGTTCTGATCTCCAACCTTTCCCCTTTGTTTTTCATTGCAGGCAGCTAGATTTACTCACAGTTTGGGTTTTTTTTCTTTTTTTTTCTTTTGGCTGCCTAGGGGTTGCTTTTGTCTGATTCAGTATAGGGGTGGGGATTTGTCTCCTGTTTTGCAACGTTACCTTAGGAACTGAGGTAGGGTTTGTGATAGGTGGGCGGGGCAATGGAAGTCTCTGCCTGGAGAATGGCCGAGGCAGTTTTTGCAGATCCGTTTCTCTCCGCTTGTCTGGGTCCCCCAGCTTGGGGTCAAACACTGAGTGCCTCAGTCAGGGTGAGCCCAGAGCTCCAGAGCTCCAAAGCTCCAAAGGGCAGGAAGTGAGTGGCAAGAGTGGCCCTGGGCCCCCCACATTGTACTTCAGCCAGGAATGGGACCGGTGTCTCTGAGGGGTGGGTGTCCAGAGCCTCCCTGAGTGACTGGTGGGTTGGTGCTGGGTGCCGGACAGGAGACGATGTAGCCAGGGAGGGAGCTGGGATCCGAGACTCCCATGCACATGGTGGAACAGCAGCAGCAGGGGGCCGCAATATCCGGCGCTGCATGGGACCGAAGGTCCCCGGGCCTCAGACCAGCACAGCTGGTGGTGGGCTGGGGGATGGGGGAAGAAAAGTCAGAGTCTTTTTGGGAACTCACATTCGGAGAATCTCACAAGTCTGCCTATGCCATCGCCATCTTGTTCCCATCTGAGACTATTTTTAATAGAAGCAAATTATATTTCTTTAAGAAGAAAACAATATCATCATCTATCAATGTCTATTGTACAATTTATGCACTGTATGAAAAGTACACACAATTCCTTGAACAGTCATTTGGGAGCAATCAATGCACCCTCATAGAGCAAGGTTAATTGGAAATATCACTGTGGAAATATTTCACGTTTTCCCACTTTATGAGGAGCAAGAAATAACTTCTTTATTATATATCAACAACAATCTCTCCTATACATTAGATTAATATATTTTGGTACTCAACCAGTATCAGAAAGGTATGATGCATCAGACTGATATAAAATATCAGTTCCCAGGAAGAGTTTAGCTAGGAAGATTTGCTAGGTCTGTAGTGTACATTATGCACCATTTATGGAAATCATCGCTTCCATACAGTATCAAACTTATCCAGGGAGAAGAAATCACATTTCGGCAGAGAACAGGTTTTTTTATCTGGTTTGTGCCCAGAACATGTAAAAAACATAGCAGATTGCATGCTGCATTGACTAAGGAACATACATATGCATTTAAATCACTTATCACTTATGCTTTACCTTTTTATGATGCATTGGTGAATTGTATTCCTTTTGCATTTGTAATTAGGAGGCGGAACAGATGTGATGGCTCCATTTAAAGTGATAGGTCCATTAAAATAACCTATACTACCAAGTAATTGTTTTCTTTAACAAGGGAGTCTGTCCATTGTCATGCTGTTTTTGAGCCATTTAAATAGATTATGAAGAAAAACCTGTGTCTTCAGGAAATGTTGATTGATTATGAAAGTCAGAAATTCTTATGGTAGAGATTTATATATATTGTTACGGCTCTTTGATTTCTTGGAGTTGGGACATCATCAAAGAAACATTCATTCTTTCAATATTATCTTTTTCTTTCAAACTGAGATGGATAAGTCAAACCCATCTATACTTCAAAGAAAACCAAGACTTCTTTTTTAAAAAAAATTTTTAATAAGCTATAATGCAGTATAACTGAATATTCAGCTATCACCCACTTGATGACCAAATATATAGCCAATATTAGCACTGGTTCTTTGTTTGAATCTAAATAAAATGTGGATTTTAATTTTGATCAGTGACAGCTTTCTGAGATCAGCAGTTATGCTTGATTGGGACAGGCTGTGACAGCCAATGCAGTAGTCAGCAGACAATTCTTTAATACATGAATCCGACTGACCCAATTATCCATCCCTGCCCCCAATGCAAATAGCATCTCTGGAAACATTTTCTCCATTTTCTTCTTGCAATGTCAATGCACTCAACATAGACAAAATTTAACTAAAATTCCTCCTGGTGGAACAGATGCATATTAATCCTTTTACTTTTGTAATTGGATACCCCTGTCTTTGAGTCACCAATGCTTGTAGAAACATCAAAGTTTCCATTTTGTAAAAAGGAAAATTTGATATCATGATCTGTTATGTACATAATTTGGAAAGATAGCATAGTTTCATGCAAATGTCATTTAGGATTAATAATTGCCAAAAATATTATTGTTGATATAAAAAAATTCTGAAAAGCTTTACATGGGGAGAAATGTTAGTATGAAGCATGTTATAATGATTATGACAATTATATAATAATGTATGCTTTTGCTTAGAAAAAGATTGCAGTAAGCACCAAAGACCCCTGTGTTATGCCCTATGAGGCAGGTAGAGAGAAATTCCTTTCAAAGACCTCTAAGTATAGCCCTGAAATGGTCAACACGGTTATATTACTGGGCATCAGCAAATGTATTTTGAGGTTCTTTCTTTTGGTTCGATGGTTTGCCTTTATTGAAATATAGAATGGCTAGCTTTCTGTTTTTGCTGTAGAGATTTATCTTCATTTCATGTTTTCCTTGTTTTACTAGTCATGGCTCTGAATTTTTATTTCTATAAGAAACTTATTGAATATACACTATCTGTTGAGAGTAGTTATTCAAGTCTTATTTGGAAAGAGGCAGACAGATACATTCAGGTCAATGATTATGAGTTGATTTGGTCAAATAAACAAAACCTTTCATTTTTCCTGGCCATTGATTTTCCATTTGCAAAAAAGAAATAATGATAATTTTTCTTCAACTACATTGTAAGGTGTGTATTCCCTATAATCCATATTTTGCAAGCTTTAGAGTTTCAATTAGGTAATTGTTGACAAATGATTGATAGATATTAATATTAAAAGTATCGCAACAGAAATAATAAACTCTGCTTAATAAATTGAAATTCTATTGGTTAGTTAATTATTTTTTGATATCATATAAACAGATACATGGGAAATACAGTTATATCTTGGGGACATTGCAGGTCATTTCCAGACAATTGCAATAAAGTGAATATTACATAAAGCAAGTCACTCTAATTTTTTGGTTTTCCAATGCATATAAAAGTTATGTTTATACTAGACAGCAGTCTATTAAGTATGCAACATTGTTGTGTCTAAAAAAAACAAATGTACTTACCTTAATTACAAAATACTTTATTGCTAAATATGCTAACAATCATCTGAGTTTTCAGAGAGTTATAATCTTTTTGCTGGTGGAGGGTTTTGCCTCATTGTTGCTGGCTGCTGACTGATCAGAGTGGTGGTTGCTGAACGTTGAGGTGGCTGTGGAAATTTCTTAAAATAAGACAGAAATGAAGTTTGCCATATCAATTGACTTTTCCTTTCATGAAAGTCTTCTCTGTAGCATATGATGCTGTTTGATAGCATTTTAGCCATAGTAGAATTTCTTTCAAACTTGAAGTCCATCCTCAAACTCTGTCTGCCACTACTTTATCAACTAAGTTTACAAAATATTCTAAATAGCTTGTTGTCATTTTAACAATGTTCACAGCATTTTCACCAGGAGTACATTTCATCTCAAGAAGCATTTTCTTTGTTCATATAGAAAGCAACTCCTCAGTCATTCAGGTTTTATCATGAGATTGCAACTCAATCATATCTTCGTGTTCCTCTTTTAATTCTAATTTTCTTACAATTTCTACCACATCTGCAGTGACTTCTTCTCTTGAAGTTTTGAACCTCTCAAAGTCACCCATGAGTGTTGGAATCAACTTCTTTCATATTCCTGTTAATGTTGATACTTTGACTTTTCATGAGTCATTAATGTTCTTAATGGCATTTAGGATAGTAAATCTTTTCCAGAAGGTTTTCAATTTACTTTGTTGAGATCCATCAGAGGAATCACTATCTGTGGCAGTTGTAACCTTGTGAAGTGTATTTCATAAATAATAAGACTTGAAAATTGAAGTGACTCCTTGACTCATGAGCTGCAGAATGGATGTTGTGTTTAGGAGCCATGAAAGCATTAATTTCATTGTATATCTTCTTTAGAGATCTTGGATGACTAGGTGCATTTTCAATGAGAAGTAATATTTTGAAAGGAATTTCTTTTCTTCTGAGCAGTGGGTCTCAATAGTGGGCTTAAAATATTCAGGAACCCATGCTATAAATAGAAGTGCTGTCATTGGGGCTTTGATATTTCATTTATAGAGCATTAGTAAAATATATTTGGCATAATTCTTAATGACCTTAGGATTTAAACAGTTATACATGAGCATTGGCTTCAACTTAAAGTCACCATCTACATTAGCTTCTAACAAGAAAGTCACCTCTTCTTTGAAGCTTTCAAGTCATGTATTGACTTCTGTCTTTCATAAAAAGTCCTAGGTGCCATCTCCTTCTGGTAGAAGACTGTTTCATCTACATTGAAATCCTGTTCTTTAGTGTAGCCACCTTTATCCATAATCTTAGCTAAATCTTCGGAATAACTGGCTGTAGTTTCTACATCAGCACTTGATGTTTTAATTTGCACTTTTATATTATGGTGACAACTTCTTTCCAGAAACTTCATGAGCCAACTACTCCTAGCTTCCAGCTTTTCTTCTTCAGTTTCCTGACCTCTCTCAGCATTTACATAGAATTGAAGAGAGTTAGGATCTTGTTCTAGATTAGGCTTTGGCTTAAGAGAATATCATGTCTGATTTGGTCTATACAGACCACTAGTTTTTTTTCATATCAGCACTAAGGCTGTTTCACTTTTATCATTCATGTGTTCATTGGAGCAGGACTTTTAATTTCAATCACCTTCTTTGGGTTTGGCCTAGCTTGACTTTCAATGTGCCTTCCTCACTAAACCTAATCATTTTTAGTTTCTATTTTAATTGAGAGATGTGAGAGTCATCCTTTTTCTTGAACAAGTAGAGACCATTGTAAGGTTATTAATTGGCTTAATTTTAACAGTGTCGTGTCTCGGGGGACAGGGAGGTCCAAGGAGAGGGAGAGAGAAGGGAAATGGCCAGTCAGTGGAGCTGTCATCAGAACACACACAACATTTATCAATTAAGTTTGCCATCTTATATGGGCACAGTTCATTTCACCCCAAAACAATTACAATGGTGACATCAAAGATCACTGATCTCCATTACAGATATAATAATAATGAACATTTTTGAAATACTGCAAGAATCGTCAAAATGTAACACAGAGACACCAAATGAGCACATGCTGTTAGAAAAATAGCACTGATAGACTTGCTTCACTTAGGGTTGCCACAAATTTTCTATTTGTAAAAAATAAAAATAAAAAAGGTAGTATTTGTGAAAAACAATAAAGTGAGTCACAATAAAACAATAAAATGAGATATGCCTGTATGTTAGGGAGTCTCTTTGCGGAATGGTTTTTAGTGTGATATAAATTTTTTAAATTTACTTTGACTTTTAAGAGTTGTTTATGAAAAACAAGGATTGTTTATGGGGCTTTGAATTGATTGTTCATTTAGACCGCTTTCATGTTAAAGTTTAACTCATCTTCTACAAAGCCTCCACCAACAACCACTGGGGAGAGGAGAACCTATTCAATAAATGTTGCTAGGAAAACTGGCTGACCACATGCAGGAGATTGAAACAGTACCCCTACCTATCACCACACACAAAAGTCAACTCTAAATGGATCAAAGACCTAAATGTAAAACCTTAAATTGTAAAAATCTTAGAAAATGCAGTAAACACCCTTACAGAAATCTTTGTAGGCAACCAATTCCTGGTCAAAACCCCAGGTGTCTATGCCATAAGAGATAAGATAGACAAGTGGGACTTCATTAAACTGAAAAGCTTCTGCAAAGCAAAAGAAACCATCAGAAGAGTGGGTAGACAGCCCACGGAATAGGAAAAAATATATTCCAACTGCATATTTGGCAAAGGTCTAACATTCAGGAGGTCTAACATACAAGGTACTTAAATGTGCCAAAAGGAAAAAAAAAAACCATTAAAAAGCGGGCAAGCTGGGCTCAGTGGCTCAGCCTGTAATCCCGCGCCTTTGGGAGGCTGAAGTGAGTGGATTGCCTGAGCCCGCGGGTTCGAGACCCACCTGGGCAGCGAGACCTCATCTCTACAATAAATCAAAAAATCAGCCGGGCGTGGTAGCGCGCGCCTGTAATTCCGGCTACTCAGAAGGCTGAGGCGGAAGGATCGCCAGAGCCCAGCAGGTCGAGGCTGTGGTGGCTGGAAGCGGCCACTGCACTCCAGTCTGGGCGACTGAGTGAGACTCTAACTAAAAAAAAAAAAAAAAGCAGGCAAAAGACATGAATAGACTCTTCTCAAAAGGAGATATATGGGCAGTTAACAGACACAAGAAAAAGTGCTCAGCCTCACTAATCATCAGAGAAATGAAAGATCAAAGCCACGTTGAGATACCACCTAACCTCTGTAAGAATGGCCATCATTAATAAAACAAACAACAACAGATGCGGCAAGGATGTGGAGAAAAGGGAATGCTTCTACACTGTTGGTAGGAATGCACACTAGTTCAACCTCTATGAAAAACAGTGTGGTGATTTCTAAAAGGACTAGAAGTTGACCTCCATATGACCCCACAATCCCCCTACTGGAAATATGCCCAGAGGAACTCAAAGCATCCTACAAAAAAGATACCTGCACACATGTTTATTGCATCACTATTCACTATAGCAAAGACATGAACCAACTGTGTTGCCCATCAAAACTGGACTGGATAAAAAAAATGTGGTACATCTACACATGGAATATTACACAGCCATAAAGAAGGACAAACCTTTGGACTTCGCAGCAACTTGGATGGATTTAGAGTCAATAATACTCAATATCCATCACAGAAACAAAGAAGAGTACCACGTGTTCTCACTCATAAATGGACCTTGAATATTTACCATAATACTATGAGAAAGGGATTGACAGTAGCAGGATACTGCCTAGGTGGAGGGATGGGGGACAGCACAACATCAAAAAGGGTACCTGATCTCAAACCAGGCAAAGTGGAGACCAAAGGGAGGCCCAAACTTCACCTGTACGATGTCTGCTTGTATACCTATTCCTGAATTGTATCCCACATCTTTAAAATAAAATATATAAAATAACAAATTAATAAAGCACTAACTTTTGAGTTTTTTTTGTTTGTTTGTTTGTTTGCAATCTCATTCTTGACATGCTTGTCTCTCTGTGGAAAGCACCCAACCTCCCAGCTTTATGTGGCCATTTTCTATTCCAAAGACCATCACAGAAGCCACCTTCTAGATAAAGCTCTCCCTAGTCCTCCTAGCTAAAAGACATTTTTCAGTCTCTAAATCAATGTGACACTATTTTTTTCTTTTAACTTTTATGTTAGTTTGCTAGGGCTTCTGTAACAAAATACAAAAGACATGGTGGCTTAACAACATATATTTATTTTCTCACAATTCTGGAGGTTTAGCAGTCCAAGATCAAGGTGTTGGCAGCATTGATTCTTCTGAGCACCACTACTTGGCTTGTGGATGGCCATCTTCTCTCTGTCTTTCATGATCTTCCATCTGTGTGTGGTCTTCCATGATCTTCCATCTGTGTGTGTCTGTGTAGAAATTTCTTCTTATAAAGATACCAGCGTATTGGGTCCACATTGATTCAATGTCCTCTTGAAAGACCCTGTATCACATACTGAGGTACTCATCACAGTACTTTATATACAGAATATACATAATGCATTTTTTCTTTTATTGATGAATAAAATTTTTACATATTTATGGAGTATATATGGATTTTTTTTAAAGAGAAGGTCTTGCTCTGTAGCTCAGACTGGAGTCCAGTGAAGTATTGTGATCATAGTTCACTGCATCCTCAAATTTCTCCTGCTTCAGCCTTCCAAGTAACAAGACTACAGGCATGCACAATCATGCTTGGCTAATTTTCTTTTTCTTTTTTGAAGAGATGGTGTCCTCAGTCTACTCTCAAGCTCCTGACCTCAAACAATCCTCCTGCCCCAGCATCCCAAAGCCCTGGGATTATTAGGCATGAACCACCATACCTGGCCACATGTATTTTTTGCATTCATAGATGTATAATGGTCAAGTCAGGGTATTTTAAATATCCATCACCTTGCATATTTATCATTTCTGTATGTTGGTAACATTTCAAGTCCTCTCTTCTAGCTATTTTGAAATATACAACATGTCATTACTAACTATAGTCATTGTAGTCTACTATAGACATTAGAACACAATGTCTATGTGTTCTATACAGTTAGATGACAGTTAGATGGACAATTCTTCCATCTAACTGTCATCTAACTGTAAGTTTTCACTCATTATCAACCTCTCTTCATTTCCCCTTTCTACCTTCACACCCTTCACTGCCTCTAGTATCTATCATTTTATTCTCTAGCTTCATAAGATCAAGTTTTTTAATTCACATATATAGGTGAGAACATGCAGTAATTGTTTTACTGTGCCCGGGTCCTTTTATTTCACATAATGACATTCAGTTCCATATATGTGTCTGCAAATGACATGATTTCATTCATTTTTATGGTCAAGTAGTATTCCATTATATATATGACTTTTTAAATTCATTCATCCACTGATGGACACAAGTTTATTCCATATATTTGCTGTTGTGAATAGATAAACATGCAAATGCAAGTATCCCTTTAATATACTGATTTCCTTTCCTTTACATAGATATCCAGTAGTGGTATTAATTATTAATGAGTCATACAATACATCTGTTTTTGTTTTTTTGAGAACTCTCCATACTGTTTTTTGTGCTGGTTGTATTTATTTAAATATCTACCAACAGTGTGTAAAAGTTACCTTTTCTCTGCATTCTTGCCAACATCTTTTTTTTTTGTCTTTCTAATAATAGTCATTCTAACTGGGGTAGTATAATATTTCACTGTGGATTTGATTTGCATTTTTCTTGATTAGTGATGTTGAACATTTTTTCATACACCAGTTGGCTGTTTGTATGTCTTTTTCTGAGAATGTTTTTTTCATGTCTTTTGCCCACTTTTTAAAGGGATTTTGTTTTATTTTGTTTTGTTGTTGTTGAGCTGTTTTAATTCCTTGTGTTTTCTGGACAGTCGTTCCTTGTCTAATGAGTAGTTTGCAAATATTTTCTCACACTCAGTAGGTTGTTTCCTTACTCTGCTGATTGTTTTCTTTGCTGTGCAAAAACCTTTTAGCTTAACATTAAGTCCCATTTATCTATATTTGTTTTAGTTGCCTGTGCTTTTAAGGTCTTAGTCATCAAATCTTTGCCTAGAAAAAATGTCCAAAAGTGTTTTTCCTATGTTTTCTTCCAGTAGTTTTATAGTTTTAGGTCTTACATGAGAGTTGATTCTTGTACATGATGACAGATAATTGTATATGATGACAGTGTATATTCTTGGTACCCTTGCTGAAAATCAGTTGGCCTTAAATATGTAGATTTATTTCTGTGTTCTCTATTTTCCTTTATTGGTCAATATGTCTATTTTTACACCAACGTCATGCTGTTTTGGTTACTATGGGTTTGTAATATAATTTGAATCAGACAGTGTGATTCTTCCAGCTTTGTTCTTTTTGCTCAGGATTGCTTTGATGATTATGAGTCTTTTGTTTGCATACAAATTTTAGAATTTTCTTTTCTATTTTTATAAAAAATGACATTGGTATTTTGATAGGGATTGCATTGAGTCTGTATATTGCTTTGGGCAATATGTCATTTTAATGATATGAATTCTCCTGATCCATAAGCATTTTTGTGCATTCTTTTCCATGTCTTCCAGTTTTCCCTGTAGAGATGTTTTACCTCCATGATTAAACTTGTTCATCAGTATTTCTTTGTAGTTATTGTAAATGAGATTGCATTTTTATTTCTTTATTAACTATTTTATTATTGGTATATAGCAGTGCTTCTTATTTTTGTCCGTTTATTTTGTATCCTATAACTTTGCTGAATTTGCTTATCAACTCTAATTGTTTTTTTGCAGAGTCTTTGTTTTTGTTTTTTATTAATATAAGATCATGTTACATGCAGAGAGGGACAACTTGACTTCCTTTTTAAAAATCTGGATAACTTTTACTTCTCTCTCTTGCCTGGTTGCTAAGACTAGCACTTTCAGTGCTATCTTGAAGAGGAATGAAGAAAGTGGGCATCCTTGTCTTATTCCAGTTCTTAGAAGATAGGCTTTCAATTTTTCTCCATTCAGTATGATGTTATCTAAGTTTGTCATACATGGCCTTTATTATTTTGAGATATGTTCCTTCTATGCCAACTTTGTTGAGAGTTTTTATCATGAAGGGATATCAAACATCAAATGTTTTTTCTGTACTATGTTTATTGATTTGCATATGTCAAACCCTCCTTGCATCCCTAGCATAAATTCCACTTGATCATAATGTATGATCTTTTTACTATCCTGTTGCATTCAGTTTGATAGTGTTTTGTTTGAGATTTTTGTGTTTATGTTTATCAGGGCTATTGTCCTATAGTTTTTTTGGTTATTGTTATGTCCTTGTTTGATTTTGGTATCAAGGTGATGTTGGCAACATAAAATGAGTTAGGGAGAACTCGCTCCTTTTTTAAAATAATTTCAGGAGGATTGACATTAGTTCTTTGTATATCTGGCAGAATTTGACTGTGAATTCATCTGGTCCTAGTCTTTTCTTTTCTGGGATTCTTTTTATTACTGGTCCAATTTTGCTACTCATCAGTGGTTTACTTAGGTTCTCAATATGTTCCTGATTCAATCTTGGTAAGTTCTATGTTTCCAGGAATTTATTTATTTCCTCTAGGTTTTCTAGTTTGTCAGCATATACTTATTCACAATAGTCCCTGATGATCTTTTATGTTTCTGTGGTATCAGTTTTAATGTCTCCTTTTTCATTTCTAATTTTATTTGGTTCTCTTCTTTTATGGGTTAGTCTAACTAGCAATTTATTAATTTTGTTTATCTTTTCCAAGAACCTTCTTTTTGCTTCATTGATACTTCATATTGGTTTTTAAGTCATTATTTCATTTAGTTCTACTCTGATTTTTTTCTGCTAATTTTGATTAATTCTTGCTTTTCTGTTTCCTTGAGGTGTATTGTTGGATTTTTAATTTGTAATCTTTTTACTTTTTTGATGTAGTGTTTATTTCTGTGAACGTCCTTCTTACCACTAGTTTTGCTATATCCCACATGTTTTGGTATGCTGTTTTCCATTTCCATTTGTTTCAATTTTTTTGATTTCCATATTAATTTCTTCATAGACTCAATGGATGTTCAGGAGCATGTTGTTTAATTTTAATGTATTTATATTGTTTCCAAAGTTCCTTTTGGTATTGATTTGTAGTTTTATTCCATTGTGGTCTGAGAAAATACTTGATATAATTTCAATTTTTAAAAACATTGATACTTATTTTGTTGCCTGACATATAGTTTAACCTGGAGAATGCTCCATGTGCTGATGAAAAGAATGTATATTCTGTTGTTGTTGGACAAAATATTTTGTAAATGTCTGTTAGGTCCATTTGGTCTAAGGTCCAGGTTAAATCTAATCTTTCTTTGTTGATTTTATGTCTAGATGTTCTGCCTGATACTAAGAGGTTATTGCATTGGAGTCACTGCTCTCTTTAGAGCTACCCACTATTATTGTATTGGAGTCTACTGTTCTCTTTAGATCTAGTGATATTTGCTTTATGAATCTGAGTGCTTTAGTATTGAGTACATATAGATTTAGAATTGTTATATGTTTTTTCTGGTTGACCTTTTATCATTATATAAGGACTTTCTTTATAGGTTTTTTTTAAAAAACTGTTTTTGACTTAAAGTTTTTATTATCTGATATAGGTATAGTTACCCCTGCTCACTTTTGATTTCTATTTGTGTGAAATATCTTTTTTTCTTCTCTTTACTTACAGTATATATTTGTTTTTACAGATAAAGTGTATTTCCTATAGGCAGCATATACGTGGATTATGTTTTCCTAAAACCTATTTAGCTAATCTAGATATTTTAAGGGGAGGGGAATTCATGTCTCTATGCAAAAGACAGTCACATTTTCATACACCAACAATAAATAAACAGAAACCCAAATATCATATCTCTGTGAACACACATGAAGAAAATGGAAAGATCACAAGTTAACAGACTAACAAATCATCTAAGGAAGCTGGAAAAGCAAGATCACCAAAACTCTAACTTCAGCAGAAGAATCTAGATCACCTAAATAAAAGCCCAAATTTGGGACATAGGAAACAAAAAGATAATACAAAAAATCAAAAACCAAAAAAAGCTGTTTCTTTGAAAGGATAAACAAGATTGATGGACTGCTAGCTACACTTACAAAGAAAAAGAGATAGAAATCCCAAATAAACACAATCAGAAATGTAAAAGATTAAGTCACAATGGACTCCAAAGAAATACAAAAGATTATCAGAGACTACTATGTACACCTGTATAGAAACCAAAAAAATCTAAAATCTAAATGAAATGGAAGACTTTCTAACAGAGATATGAATTCCCCTCTTAATATTATTTTCATGGCATCCCAGAGGTTTTGGTAAAATGTTTCTTTGTTTTTGTTTGCTTCCAGGAATCTTTTTTTTTTTCTTTTGAGTTGGAGTCTCACTCTGTCATCCAGATGAGTGCAGTGGCTGCTCCCGGCCACCGCAGCCTCAACCTGCTGGGCTCCGGCGGTCCTTCCACCTCAGCCTTCCAAGTAGCTGGAACTACAGGCACACTACCACATCCAGCTAATTTTTGATTTATTGGAGAGATGAGGTCTCGCCATGTTGCCCAGGTGGGTCTCAAATCCGCAGGCTCAGGCAATCCACTCACCTCAGCCTCCCAAAGTGTGGGATTAGAGGCTGAGCCACCGAGCCCGACTCCAGGAATCTTTTTTTTTTTTTTTTTGAGTTGGAGTCTCACTCTGTCGCTCAGACTGGAGTGCAGTGGCTGCTCCCGGCCACCACAGCCTCGACCTGCTGGGCTCCGGCGATCCTTCCGCCTCAACCTTCCGAGTAGCTGGAACTACAGGCATGCACTACCACACCCAGCTGATGTTTTGATTTTATTGTAGAGATGAGGTCTCGCTGCCCAGGCGGGTCTTGAACCCGCGGGCTCAGGCAATCCACTCACCTCAGCCTCCCAAAGGCGCGGGATTACCGGCTGAGCCACCGAGCCCAGCCCTCCAGGAATCTTTTAATTACTGTTTTGATTTCCATGTTGACCCAGCGGTTGTTTAGCATCATGTTGTTTAGTGTTCATGTCTTTGTGGGTGTGGGAGGAACTTTGTTGATGTTGATATTTATTTTTATTCCACTGTGGTCTGAGAAGGTGCATGGCAGTATTTCAATCTTATGGAATTTGTTTATGCTCGATTTATGGTCGATGATGTGGTTAGTCGTAGATATGTTCCATGTGGTGATGAGTAGAATGTATATTCCATGGGTTTTGGGTGGAGTGTTCAATTAAGTCCAAATGGTCAAGTGTCACGTTGAAGTTCCAGATCTCCTTGTTGATTTTTTGACTTGATGATCTGTCTAGAGTTGTGAGCGGGGTATTTAAGTCTCCAGCTATGACAGTGCTAGAGTCAATATCTTTTTAAAGTTTACCTAGAAGTTGCTTTATGAAAGTTGATGCATTGTTGAGTGCATATATGTTTAGAATGGATATTTCTTGTTGATGTATTGAACCTTTTATCATTATGTAGTGACCTTTCATTTCTTTTTAAATTTTTGATAGCTTAAAGGGTATTTTTTCTGATATTAAGATCATAGCTCCTTCTTTCTTTTGTGTTCCATTAGCCTGAAATTTTGTTTCCCATCCTCTTACTTTGAGTCTGTGAGTGTCCTTTCTGGTGAGATGAGTCTCTGGGAGACCATATATTGTTGCCTCATGATATTTTATCCATTTTGCCATTCTATGTCCTTCCAGCAGTACATTTAGTCGACTCACATTCAGGTTAATTATTGAGATTTGAGAGTTTATCCTTGTTATGTTCTCACTGCATTTGTTTTTGTTGCTGCTGTTTGTTTGTTTGTTTGTTGTCTTTCTTTTGATTTTGGGGGTGGTTCACATGTGTTTTCAATCTTTTCCCTGCATTCTTCTGAAGGGCATTGTCATGCTTTTTTCCTTTCTTACATGTTTAATACTTTCTTAAGTGTTTCTTTTAGAGCTGGTCTGGAGGCAGCATAAACTCTTAGGGATTGAATGTCTGGGAAAGATTTTAATTCTTCATCATTGATGAAGTTTAGCTTAGCTGGGTAGGTAATTCTTGGTTGAAATTGTTTATCTTTGAGAACTTTGAAGATTGGGCTCCAGGCTCTCCTAGCCTGAAGTGTTTCTGTAGATAAGTTTGCTACTATTCTAATTGACCTTCCCCAGTAGGTAGTCTGACCTTTTTCTCTTGTTGCCTTTAGGATTTTTTCCTTTCATACCTACTTTGTGTAGGTGAATTACTATATGTCTGGGAGTTGGTCTTCTCTTTTGTTGTCTCACTACAGTTCTCTGAATCTCTTGTGTTTGAATGGTCATGTCACTGATGAGATGAGGGAAGTTTTCTTGAATAATTTCTTTCTTTTTTTTTTTTGAGTTGGAGTCTCACTCTGTTGCCTAGGCTGGAGTGCAGTGACCGCTCCTGGACACTGCAGCCTCAACTTGCTGGGCTCCGGCGATCCTTCCGCCTCAGCCTTCCAAGTAGCTGGAACTACAGGCGCACGCTACCATGCCCGGCTAATTTTTTTTATTTATTGTAAAGATGAGGTCTTGCCAAGTTGCCCAGGTGGGTCTCAAACCCGCGGGTTCAGGCAATTCACTCACCTCAGCCTCCCAAAGCACGGGATCACAGGCTGAGCCACTGAGCCCGGTCTTCTTGGATAATTTCATGGAATGTTTGTTCTAGGGTTATCTCTGCTTCCCTATCTGCCTCAGGAATTCCAATTAATCTTAAGTTCGGCCTTTGAAATAATCACTCATCTCTCAAATATTTGCTCTATCTTTTAAAACTTCTTTTCTATATTTTTAACAGTTTGGGTTAGTTCCATATTTTGGTCCTCAAGCTCTGAGATTTTTCTTCTGCTTGGCTAAGTCTGCTTTCTATGCTTATTTTGTTATTTATTTCATTCACTGTATTCTTTATTGCTGTTATCTCAGTTATCAACTCCTTAATTCTTTCCTCTTATATCTCCTCAGTTCTATTTATTCTTTCTATGAATGTCTTGATATCTGGGTTTATGGTTTGAGACCAGTCATTCTGGGGACTCGTCATAGTTTGCATTCCAAAGTCTGTATTCTCAGTGGCTGACCTCCAAGGGGTCTGTGTGAGACCCTTATTTTTCCTTTGCTTTCTCTTCATTAGTGTAGATTCCCCCCCCCCAATTTTTTACTTCTTCTTTAATTCTGTTGTTCAGGGATTGGGGGAGAGCTTTTACTTCTGTTTGCTCGATCTATTCTTCCTTATGTGGATCCTCTGGCTTTGTTCAATTCTGAAGCTGGACTGTGGGTGGGGGACTGTACTTTTTGCAGTTTTGAGATTTAATTGAGGGAGGAGCTATAATTCAGAAACTCTCTGCAGATCCCAGTATTTGCTGACAGGTGTGTGGGTCCCCTGGAAACTACTTCCCACTGCCTTACAATCTGTCCATGCAGTGGGGGTACAGGGTTGCTCCCTGAAAGCAAATTAGGTAAGAAAAAGGAAAATAATGGAAAAAGGAAGGAGGGGAATGAGAGGAAGCTGGAGAGAGAGATGAATAAGAGGGAAAAGAGACAGGCGTACCAACAAATAAAAGAAAAGAGACATAAAGAAAGACAGAAAAGATTTTTAAAAAGCATACAGACAATCATACAAACACACAAACCAATAAACCCCCCCACTGATGTACTTTTTCTCAAAAATACCCATATACAAACAGGAAGTTTAAAAAAATTAAATAACAGAAACAAAGCAAGTATAAAAACGTAATCAAAAACAGAAAGAAAGAGACAAGAGAAAAAGAAAAAAAACACTAACTAAGACAACAAACAAACAAGCCCATGCAGAACAAACAAACAAACAAAAACAAAAAACAACAAAAAACTTGCCCTGAGGCGTTTTCCGTAACTTCAACTTCTTTTCAGCTCTGGTCTCCAGTCTCTCCCCTCTGCTCTCAGCTCAGACTGATAGGGTTGCTCTCTGTGTGGGTCAGATGCCCCACGGACTATTGTGAGAGAAGGGTGGATCAGATCTGGATTCACCCGGCTGGCTGCTGTCAAGTCTCCCACTCAGATCTGATGTGTCTGTGTCTGTTCCAGTGTGGGGGATGGGCATCTGTCTCTCTGAGTTTGATGAGATTTCACCTCTAAGTCCCATGTTGGAGGCTGGGTGGAGCTGGGTGGGACAATGCAGGTCTCTACCTGGTTTCCACGACAGAGAAAATGGCTGTGGTTGGTGTTTCCTCATGAGTGGCGGGGCTCCTCTCGACTCTCCCTGATCTTCTCTCTCCACAAATCTGGGGCTCCAGCCACTTGGCTGTCACAGATGATGGTGCTGGCCAGGCTCCAGGCAATGAGTATTAGCTGTAATCAGCAGGTTTTTCTCAGGAAAGTCCCAAGAACAGACAATCCTGCACACCAGCAGCTCCAATCTCAGCGCAGTGGGGGGTTGCAGTCAACTCTGGATGAGAGCCCCAGCAAATGAGCCTGAGTCTCCCCTCAGGTGGACTTTCATTCACCCACTGGCACATACTCACTCATGCAGAGAGTCTTTATGGACATTCACTTTTGTGGAGACTCTCACAGTCCAACCTGTCCCATTGCCATCTTGCTGGAAATCCATGAACTTATATTTAAAATTATTATTCATGTGTGAAGTTTTGTTCCTGTCATATTGTTAATTGTTTATTGGTTTTTTTGAATATTCTCTATTTTTTAATTTTTCTTTTATTGTTTGTCATTGTGACTTGGTGATTTTCTGCAGCGATACCATTTGAGTCCTTTCTCTTCCTCATTTGTGTGCTTGTTTTACCCATGAATTTTATATTTTAGTGTGTTTTCATGATGGTAAATTCACTCATTTCCTTCCAGAATCAATAATTTGAATTCATTTTCCAGAACTTCATGAATTTTTTTTTGTTTGGGATTAGTTGCTGGAGAATTACTGTCCTCCTTTTGAGGTATCATATTTCCTTATTTTTTATGTTTTCTATATCCTTATATTGATATCTGTGCATCTGGTATAATAGTAGCTTCTTTCAAGTTTTAGAATTTGCTTTCATAGGAGAGGACTTTTCCATATAGATGTATCTATGGTGGTGGTTGGGTAGGACACTTTGATTTTGATTCCAGGTATATGCAGTAGTCTAGTTTCTATATGACTTCAATAATCCCAAGTGGTGTCAGTGGTATCTGTGATTTCCTCAGTGGCTTGAGGTGCAGTTGTTAGTCAAGGCTGTGGTGATGTTTTCCTAGGGACTGAGACAACAGTTAGGTCAGTCTTTGGGCCCCATTGGTAGTAGCAGTGAGCTGACTGTCTGTTCTTGGTCCTCAGGGCAGTGTAAGGCTTGTGTTAATTTCAGGGCCTGTGAGGGTTGAAGAGGTCTCCCATGGCTACGAATGCAGGAGTCCATAGTGGGATTGTGTACTACTAAGGTGTTAGTAGGTCCAGGTAGGCTTATTCTTTAGCCTCCAGGTAGTTTACTCAGATGCTAATAGTGGCAAGAGTGGGCTGGATGTGTGGGTGGATTCTTGGAACCCTGGGCAGCCAGCATGGCATGGGTGATGACATTGGCAGTGGTGGGATGACTCTCTGGCTCCTGAGTGGTGCATGCTGGTGTTGATGGAAACTTTGGTGGGACAGGCATAAGGTCCACAGGTGGCATATTCAGGTAGGTGTCAGCATGGTGTTAGCTGTCAAGTGGTAGGCTCAACCTCAGCCCCTGGGAGGAGCGTTCAGGTACCAATGGTACCAGGGCTGGGCAATCTCCTGACCCTGGAGTGTGTGCTCTTGTGTAGAACGGGATCAAAGATGGGACAGGTGAGCTTGCCCTCAGGCCTCCTGATGGTAAGTGCAGGTGCCAGCTGTGATTGGCAGGGATGCAGTAATCCTCAGGCCACTGATGAAAACTCAAGTTGGGTGGTGCTGCTGTCTACCATTGAGGAAATTGATGCCACTTTCAGTGGTGGGCAACCTAGACCAATGGGTAGAGGACATACATGCCACTCATACCTCAGTCCTTGTGGCATTCCTGGCTCAGCCCCTGTTGCAGTAGCCAACTCCTTACTTGTACCTCAGTCCCTGGTACAGTTGCCTGGTACAGATAGCCCACAGTTGCTTGTGCTTTAGGCCCAGGGGAGGTTGCTGGGTTTCTTTTGTGCCTCAGTCCCAGTGCTGCTGGGCTCTAGTATAGTGTGCATCTAGTAGGAGAGGGGTTCTAAAATGGCAACTTGCTGTAGCTTCTTAGGTCCAAGGGAGAGTGTGGTATCCATTGTGAGCTCCCTCCCTGGGCAGTGCCAACATACAATCTCCTGACAGCTTCCTGTGTTAGTTTCAGGGCCTGTGAGGATCGAGGAGCTCTCCCATGCCTAGAAATACAGGAGTCCATAGTGGGAATGTGGACTGCTAAGGTCTCTCACTTACCCTTTCCCAGTACTAGGTCGTCTCTTTCAGCTCCCATCCAATCCCAGCTGAGCAGGCTGCCTCACTCTCTTCAACTTCCTTGCTTTAGGTATTTATTGCAACGTTTCTGTTGAATTTCATTGTTCTCTCTTGGATGATTTATTTAAAGTGTGATAATCTACTCACTATCTTGATTCTTCTTAGTGGAAAAGGTGAGTACAAAATGCCTCTAGTCAGCCATCCTCCATAATTCATTATTAAGATAAGAAAATGAATTAGAACTTTTTTTTAGATCTGGCATGTGAACAATAAGAATTGCATTCAACAGTAGATTTGATGGGTGCCAATTTATTTGAATAATTCTTGTAAATACATATACCAACTAAGAAACATGAAAAATGTTAACCAGGATTTCATACACTGTTAACATTGATTGTACTAATGAACCAACTCTGGGTGTTCTACTAATGAAGCAGACGGAGCTTACTAAAGTTGTCTGTTCCATTGGTAAATTAAAAACCCAATAGTAACAGGTAAAAATTTCTGAACACTGCTTATGTTCCAGGCACTATTTTAAACACTTCGCAATTATTAACTCATTTAATAATCACAACTACTTTGTAAAATAGAAACTCTTACCATCTCAATTTATAACCTTACAAAACTGAGGTATAGAGAGCTGAAGTAAAGTGCCCAAGGTCACACCAAATGCCAGTAAGTGGCAAAGTCAGACTTTGATCCTGTGTAATTTGTAATCTGACCTCAGTCTTCGAGACCCTATACTGTATCTACTGCTTGTTAATTCACTTCTCTGATAACATCTTGTTAGGTTTTTTAAGTATTATAAAATACAGTTTAAACACCTCTGATGAGCTAGACCAGTAGTAACTCTTAAGAGTACAATACATTTCTAGATCTTTTAAGAACTTTTGAAATATCTATATAACTTAACAGTTTTTTTGGTTTTTCTTTAAGTTAAATTCATTGGCATAGACAGGCAAATTAAGTTCAGGGTGCAAAGCAGATTTTTTTGGGTCTGAATTATCTGGCTAGCAGTTCACAGTGATCTTTTCCAAATGTCATACTCTAAGTGTTATGTTCAGGCATGGACTATAAAAACACTCAGTTTAGTCTCATGGTCAATCTGTTTGGTATAAAAACTCCACTCTGTCGTGGAATTACAAACTGATACATTGTTATGATGGGCGGGTGGTTTATCATGGCTATTGAAGTGTTTGGAAAATAGAGATCAATGACAAAAATGACATGAATAAAGATGGGCTGGCAAAGTAATCTTTTAAAAGCAACAAACACATTTGGATTTTTTGAGATATTGATCCAACTTTGTTCTTGGGAAATTTGAATAAAAGTACTATAGAATTAAGAAATATAAATTGGTGCAAAATATTTTTTCTGATTTTTGCATGATGCCTATATTAGTTGGGATAATTAGTTAATCTTAAGTAGCTTGAGAGAGAGAGAGAGAGAGAGAGAGAGAGAGAGAGAGAGAGAGAGAGAGAGAGAAAGAAAGAAGGGAAGAGGACATAAAAATAGTATCCTATGAATGAGAAGTTCCAGACTACTTGAGTTGATATCAAGTTTCTGATAGTCTTTCTCTTTGTCTCTCTCTCCTCTTTTTCCCGCTGAAGGGACAAAAGATGAAAATGGATTCTATATAGTCAAAGAGCGGTCATTTTAACATTGCTTAGCTTTATGATGTTTTTAGTAGTTCACTTTAATTTACCCTCTAATCATTAGCCAAGGACAGAACTGGTTTCCCAGAGATGTCTATTGATTGTTGTCTTAGAACCCCTCCAAACCTGCTTTGTACTGTTTGCTCTTCTACTCCAAATTTGTCTTTTAGCCATCACATAAAGCAGCCTTTCATGACATACATAACACAAACAGACCCCATCATCATGGCAAGAGTCATATGATTAACCTACCAATCTGCCTGCCGTCCATCACTGTGGTGTCAGTACTTGTGCTTACCTGCCCCTGATGACATACAACAGACCACCACCCAATCACCTTTCTGACCTGTCCCACACCAAAGGAAAGACTTCAAAGCATTCAACCTTAAATAGCCATTGCTATTGCTTTTTTTAAGTTCTGGTCTTATCATTTTTCTCTTTGAGCTGTAGCCAGGTCATGCTTTTGTTTCCTTAACTTTTGACCTCCTCCCCTACCAAGGGGAGATGAATCATTTCTCTCTCTTTCCAATCTACTTTCTCAATAAAATATGTTTTCCCAATTGAATTTGTGTGCAATTCTTTGTGTCTTAAACAATGGCTCAGCACTGATCTGACAATTGTCATTGACCTAAAACCCAGTATTGTTGATTTTATCAGGAAAGATCTCACTTATCACAGCAGCAAAGATGGCCCCAGGAACTCCATGGTTGTTTATTTCTCATCTTTTTAGAAGAAGAAAAACCACTTTCCTCAAGTCCTCTTTAGAGAACTACTGGTATCTGTGCTTCTGATGAAAGCCCATGGCAGGTGAGGAGGATGCGTAGATTGAGAAAATAAGACGTGTAGATGAGGCAAAACAGGAGCAGATGCACCCTGTGACTGCCAAACTTTTTACAAACAAACTCTACTAGGCCTTCTTCTTGGGATAATTCACTGTCTTTTTTTTTTTTTTTTAACTTAGAATATACCAAAATATTCTTTCTAAAAGATAGGAAGTTCATGAGAGTAAATGCAATAAAATCAAATAAAGATAGGAAGTTCAAACAGTATCTTCTAAGTAAAGTAGATGCTACTTTATACTAAACATATTAAATGTTGGATTATCCTGGCCTCCCAAGGTGAGTTTTTAAAGAGTGGTAGTAGTCGTCAGGTATGTTAGAATACTTAAAAGCTTAGAGGTAGACAATTTAGATATGTTTTCTGGTCCCGATCCTGCTCCTGTTGCTTGCTTATTGAAATTGTAAAATTTATTTTCATGACTTAAGCAAGAGTCTTAATCTCCTTGTGCTTTGCTTTCTTCACTAGTCAAATGGAAATAATGAGACCTTTCTTGGATGGTTGATGCAAGAGTTAAAAGTGGTGATGCACATAAGACACGTGACATTACAATAGATCCTCAATAAATGTTAGCTTTCCAGAGTGATGTGTACACTTGACGTAGGTTTGATTCCCCTTTTCCTTTCTTAGTCTTTTTTCCTCACTTGACAATATTTGATACAAATGGAAACAAATACAGTTTGTCTAAATAGTATGGAATATGGGTAGAATAAATAATAAATTACACTCACTGTATTTCTGGTAATGAAAAAGACAAGCATATAAAAAAATTAATTACATCTTGTTATATGTCAGAAATCCAGTAGGAAGGAAAGACAGAACTGGACACCCACTGAGTCACAATCATGATATGGCAGGCATTTTGAGAAGAGAGAATATTATGCGTCACATTGTCACTACCGTCCTGTCAGTCATTGGTGACTAGGGCCATATGAGGCCTCAAATAATGCACAGCTGCTCAGCACAACATCCAAACCAAAGAACATGGCAAGATCTAATGTTTGAATGAGTTTTTAAAATGATATTTTTCTTTAATAGTGAAGAAATAGGTTGAACTCTTAAATTTGTCTGCTTAGATTTTGTGCCCAAATTTTAAAGATGACACACCTCCATGTATTCTTATTTTTTAAAAATAGGTTATTGGTAAACTAAAAAATCTGTTGGATATATCTGAAAGGTATTTCCTTGTGCTTGAAAGATGGCAAACCTCTCTTATAAACCTATGGAAAGAACACTTAAAGGAGGGAGTTCAGTAGTGTTTCATTTTATGTAGCTGCTATTCCTTTGGGCCCACAATTGAGATTAAATGACAGGTAAGGGATTTTCATGAGAAGAAATCTCTGGAAGTTTAATGAAAAAAAAAACTGAATTAATTTATATAGCCTAACAACAGATGATCATAATTTCCCTTGGATATGGTTTATTGTTGGTAAAATTTAGAAAAACCCACACGTATCATTTTAAAGTACATCTGAAGTATATTTCATGAAATGTACATGGTTGTGTAGTTAAATGTTTATGGGAACTTTTCATTTTTTGCCGTTCGGCCTGCCTTCAAAATATTCAAATATATTTGGCTTTTGTAACTTTGCTAATTAAACCTTCTAAAACAGATGGAATTATAGAAATTACAGGGTTTAAAATATCATCTTAATTGGTTTACGATCTATGTGACATGTAGTGCCATTCATACTGTATAAAATAGATACGAATGGCTCGAAAGAGATGGCATGCCAATTAATTTCTCTTTAGCTCTTTCAATTAAATGTTGTTTTCTTCATTATTTTATTTCCTTTCTATTAGCCTGGTTCCCTGCGAGTCTGATCATCCCTAACTATGAAGATATAGGTTGTAACCTGAGATCATACCAGACAGTTTCTCTCATGACTGAGGCAAGGGAGAATCTGAATTTACCCTCTTTCTACAGAAAATAAGAAGCCTTTAAGCATTCATATGGCTGTCCCCTAAAGTGATGCATAGATTAATGTTTCTCCTTCTAATAGTGATTGCCTAATGTATGGAGACAACCATATTCCTCTGATTTATCTGGAATAGTCTTTATTTCAAATATCTGTCTTACTGTTCCTCTAAGAACACTTAGATTTATCAGACCGCATGTTCAGATATTTTAGGGGATAGGAAACTATAATCACTGTATGTAGAATTTTGGGAAGTTTAAATAGGCTACCTCATGTGTGTCTATGTTCCTTAAGATGGAGAATCTGGTTGAATACAATTTACCCAGACCTCCAAAGATTTCAATTTTGAGGGCCACAGTGAAGGCCTGCTTTATAATAAATGCGCTTTACCTGCAAAATAGCACATAGTTCTAAAAAATGCCATACTACAATTTCTTGGCTACTCTTGGCTAACAAAATTAACTCGACTGTTTCTTTCAAATATCTCAATTTGCCATTTAGATGTGATTTTAAACTCACTAGTCCCCTTTGTTGCCATGGTAACAGGTTTGGACCCTCATGGGTGACAGAAAAGTACCACAGTACTGGTTCCTGTTTGAACACACATGTTTGCTGGGTTTCGCCTTGCAGCCAGAGGAGAGAGGAGAGTGGAATCACCACACTTCCCACAGCAAGGTAAATACGTGCATCAAACAACACTTGGAGCCTGGGAAATCGTCCACAGCAGGGCAGATTACCTCTTACAGGCACTATGGAGAACAATTCAAATTCTGTCTTTAATGATCCCAGATAGAGCTCTTCTCCTCCCCACCAATGTGACATTTTGCAGACATTTTATATATCAAGGAAATATTTAATTGAAACGTGCTTCTGAGAATGCCTACCGAGCTGGCTCTAGGCATCTTCCAACATTGCAGGGGTCAATTAAAAGAACCAATCAACTGTTTTTAAAACTTTAAAATATTTTTTTAAAGGGTGGGGGGGAAAGAAAGTGGACAAAAAGTAATGTTAAATAGCATGGAGCATGACTAATGGCGCTAGCATGTTAAAATCATTGGGAAAATGTCCTTGGAAGACAAATGAATTTTCAGCAGAATAATTAACTTAATTAACAAATTTGCATGCATATTCATCAGGCTATTGAAGTCTTTCCAGCCCAGCTTGATGAGCGTTGGTGTAATAATTGTCTCATTTACATTCTGCAATCTACTACAATTTAGGGCATGCGAAAAAAGCCGACCTCTTCCCTTTGACTTTCTTTCGGACCCACATACGCCTCAAAACACGGCCTTCACTCTCTCCGCGGCCTTTGGCTCAGGCCTTTTGAGAGAACCCCCAGAGAGAGTTGACTGTGTTTTCCCATCCCCCAGCCTTCCTCTTCTTTCTTCTTTTTATTTTTTTTCCTTTTGGCCCAGGTTCTCTGTTTTTGCCTCTGCTTGCTCTCCTGGGTAAATCTTGGCACCAGTTCTGACTTCAAATCTCTTGGGTCGCCAGACTGCATCATGTAAAAATTGCCATTTCCCTCTATCTCTGCAGGGCAATCTTTAAAGGCAGTAAGGTGTGACGCTCCAGACTGGCAGCTTGGCAAGAGGGAGCCCATGGATACCAGCACACGGGAATCTGGACGGTTCCCTCTGACAGCAGTCAGCACTGGGAACAAAAGGAATGGAAGGGAAAAAAAGCGCAAATGTATTTTTACATATTGTAGGCATATGGCCACAAGACCAGCAGAAATATATTTAATTACCAATCGCACGCATTGAGGAGAAAAACATTGGAAAGGGGGGGAAAAACTGTGTGCACAGCAATATTATTCCACTTTAACTTTTCACCTCAGCTTTTTTTTTTTAATTGAAGATGAAAGGGAATGTGAACTAGAATCACAAAGGGTTATCTGTTGAATTCCTATTAAAGGTGATGCAGGTTTGTGACATGCCTTCCCTAACAGCGTAACATTACAGAAAAATATAAAAGTTTTTCTTTTAATTATTTTAGTTATGAAATAATTTGACTAAGGTATTTTGGTGGGGCAGAGTGGACCTGGTTTGAAGTATGACAATCAGACAATCTTACTGTTGCATGACAACTATACTTCTGATGTTACACATTACTTTAAGCTTTAACGATTAACGAATAACCTTTGAAAAATTATATTCTTGGTTTTTCTATGAAATCAGAACAGTTCAAACCACATTCATTGTCAGGCTTTAGCTAACCAAGAGAGGTATACAGAGGTGAACCAGAAGAAGCTCACTGAAGTCTAGAATGAAAGACAAATACATATCCGTACAATCATAGTAGTATATTCTTAAATTGGTATATATTAAAATTATAGTTAGTTAAAATCACAATGATAGCACACATAACACAACCTATGTCATGTAATGACGTAGGTATATTGATCCAAGGGCCATAGAGAATTGACCCTTAGTTAAGTCCAGGAGTCAGTCACATGCAAGGACCAGGGTGATGACCTCTTTTGGGGAAAGCTGATGAAAAGAGGGAGTCTGAGAAAAAAACAAACAAACAAAATAAGGCAGTCACATTTGGCAGGAGGAGTTCAGGCAAGCAGGCTAGCTCACTTCCTAGGGTGCAGGCTCTAGAGTCGAGTAAGGGGTCAGAGTAAATACATGTTTCCACTGAGCTGAGAACTAGAGAGGGACCTGCACCTCCACCATTGGCAAGACAACCACAGCCCCAAGAAAGCAACTTGCCAGGAGTCCTCTTTGTAGCTGGCCTGTCATTGACTTCCTGTTAGCCTTGGGGTTTTGTTCTCATCCTGCTCTTTGAAAGTATTTGTTGCCAGTGCTGGCTGTGCAGGTGACCTATGCCCTCTGGCCCCGTGCTGCTATGGGTTCCGCCCACCTGACCCTGACCTTCCTCAAAGCCTGCTTCTGTAGCTCAGATAATAGTTCCAAGGCCTGTCAACCTATGCAAAATCATCTTGTAAAGTTTTTTGTTAAATTTACTTTTTTTGTAAATCGACCCACATAATAAAAGCACTAGGGAAGCTGGCTATTTAAAGGAACCCTGTGGTGAATCTTTTCATAACATAGAAGTCATTCCTTAATTAATCTTTTTTGTTTGTTTGTTTTCCTGTCAGATATACCTGTACCTCTGTGGCTTTTTTTTTCTAAGTAAGAGAAAGTGGCATAGTCTATAATGCCAAGTGCATGAGACTGACAGCCAAGGCTTCTAGAGTCTGTGTTGAACTGCTGCTGGCTGCCACTGCTATGGGCATGACCTTAGGGTCAGTTCTATCTTCTGCCAAAGGAAGAGTTAGGCAGGCCTGAGCTAGAATTCTGGTTTTTGTTTTTTTAACCATCCACCAGCTTCATTTGGCAACTCAGTTTGTTTTCTTTGAATCTCAGTTCTTTACCCATATACTAGATGGTTTTATACTTCAAATAAAAAGATTTTTCCAAGGGCCTGGCACAATAGCTGCTACCAGGGGTTTGCTTGTCCCCATTCCAATTCTGCTCTACTCCACTTCTCAATAGCCACTTGGAGTAAGATCTACAGCCAGACTTGTTAGGAGGAAATACTTGTTAACTTGGGAGCCTCCTCTCCTACCACTGTTTCCTCAGAGGGGAGGAAATATTCACCCTACAATATTTTCAGACCATTCTTTACCTTAGGAACCCATGGTAAAAGTAATTTGCCTTGTTAGCCAAGTTTCAGATTCAGCCATCTGGGCCAGATCTCTATATTCAAATATGGTAGCATGGGGTCACCTCACCTTCGTACAGTCTCATGCATTTCAAATAGACCCAAGTCTGTTCTTCTGATTCTTTACACTGTGGTCTGAGCTCACCCTTGTGAGCTCAGAAGTTTTTGGTCTGAGCAAGATTGTGGGAAAGAGGCCCCATAGCATCCCCGATTCTGTTTCATCAGACATAAACCTGTTGGAAATTGATGTCTGATCAACTAACTAGAACTTTCCACTCCTCTAACCTGCAGCTGCTGGGGAGGGCAGACCCTACTGGTATCACACAGATTTTTAGTTCATCTGATCATCTGTGGGCTGGCAACTGGGGTGGTGGCTGTGACTACAGTTCAAAGCCATGTCCAGTGAGCGTCATGGGCTTCTTCTGAGAAGTGCTGGGGAGTGAGACGCTAATAGCAGCAGAGGCAGCAGCCCCAGCACTGAGGTGGGGTTGGCAGACATGGCTCAATGACCAAGGAGATGGCCACAAACTGTAGTCAGGTAGAGGGAACCTGAGGATCAGGGAAGGCTCAACTGTCTTAAAAAACTAGGGGCAGGCCCTGGGTTTCCCAGCCCTGATTTATGATACCTGGCAAGGGTACCCCTTCAGTTGGCATTTCTGATAATTGTGTGGACAGCTCTCTTCTCTTTTCTTCCTGACATCTGAAGGGATTATTGAAAGGTCAGATACAGAGATTCTTCCAACCCTGGGGCTAGTGTATTTGTGATAATCACTAGAAGCATATTACTGGAGTAAGTTTGGCCTGTTTGGGAGCTTTCCCTCAGGAAGGCAAATACTTGAAAAAAAAAAGTCAAGGTCATACCATGGCTCAAATGTCCATTCTTGCACATGAGTTGTGCTGACTTAGTTATTAGAGAGTCCAACTGCGCTTGGGTAGGAATTTGGAATGTTGAAACGGTCATGGGCTTGGAGTCTGTTAGTAAATACCCTCCTGTAATCCAAACTTAAGGTACTTCTGGAAAACAGAAAGACTACATCAGAAGACCTCTAAAGTTCCTCATTCACTCACTTATCCATTCATTTTTCTAGGATTTATTGGGGTCCTAATGTGTGCCAGTGGACCTACCATGCCCAGGGACTGTACCCCTGTTGAAGAGACAATGGTGAATGAACTAAACACAGTATTCACTGTCCTTCCAAGGCTTTCCATCTGGTAGCAAGAGAGGTGACGAGGCAAGCAAAGACAACCAACTTGGTGTGAGAAGTACAAAAGATAGGAGAGCACATAGTGGGAATGGCAAACCCAGGTTAGAGCAACCAGGAAACATTTCTGGAGAAAATGATCTCTGAAGTTAGATGTTTTAATCCAGAAAAGTCTGAGAGAAGGGCAACAACATGAATCATTGAAGGCTTACACTGTGGACACTGAAGTGACTTGCCCCGGGACACGCTGTAAGTGGTAGAGTCTGGATTTTTCAAGAGTCAAATGCAATGCTCTTAATCATATGGCTCTGCTGTCAACATTACAACTATTATTTAAGAGGGCCAAAGTGTCAACTACAAATATATGATGTATTTATAGATTTGGCTGTTTTCTTGGCCATGTGTGGTTTGGAGTTTTAGCCCCTTGGTTAGTAGAGAAAACACAATCCAGACTATTAGGTGGCAGAGGAAGCTAGGCCTCTGAACAACATGAGGCAAAAACTACAATACAGGTGTTGTCTGTACCTTGAATAACATATCTCAAGCAACATGCTTGTTGCTTAAGTAAGTTGATACTACTGTTTTTCAATCTAGTTGCAACATGCAAGTTTGATTGATTTTATGAGTCTTAAAGTGAAGAATTATGCTCTGTAGATACTATGTGGTGACTTTTAGAAGTTGGCAAATTAAAGCAAGGATGATACAACACTAGGCCAATGCCTTTGTAAATTAGACACTTTCCAATTTATAAAATTGTGGTACCAAATATGTATACAGTCGGTGCTCCATACGTGTGGGTTCCAAATCTTTTCAGTGGGACTGAAAATCTTTTTTTGAAAAGTGGATGGTTGCATCTATACTGAACATGTATTGACTTTTTTCCTTGTCATTATTCCCTAAGCAATATAGTATACCAACTAATTATATAGCATTTACATTGTATTAGGTATTATAGGTAATCTAGAGATGATTTAAAGTATTTAGGGGGATGCATATGCTATATGCAAATACTATACCATTTTATATAAGAGACTTCAGCATCCATGGATTTTGGTATCTGAGGGGGAATCCCAACCTAATCCCCCATGGATGCTGAGAAGCAACTGTCTATTTATAGTCTCTCTCTGGAAAGACACTGAATGTCTCTGAAGAAAAAGTAATTTAAAAAAATTATGATTAAGTAAATAAGAAAAGGAAATTTAATTTAAACAGAATATGTATACAATTTGTTTTGGGGCTCTTTGGAAACTAAAGCAAAAAGGAAACATGGAAATGTGTATAATTTTGTATTATCAAAAAGGAGAAAGTATATTAGTTCCTTGGGAAGAAAAAGTGCTTGCAAAGAAACAAATTCTGAAAATAGTAGTTTAACATAGGTTTGACCTTTGGAAGGAGGAAGGAACAGTTCAAAGTGTTTGTTGTATAGCGGATTATAATGCAATCCAAGAACTGTAATGAAATTCAATACACTCTTTCCTTCAAACCTAGACTGTAGGATGAATTCCTACCAGGAAACTACTAGTGGAAAGTCAGAACCAATAGGTCCTAATGCACAGATCTGGGTTCAGAATGCAGCACTAATTTCTCTGTTCAATTACATATTCATGAGGCAAGATTTGTTCATTACCTAGTCTGTACCATTCATGTTCCTAGGGTTAGGACTGAGTGATGAAAAAGAAAATAAAAATTCCCGTTTACAATCCACATAATGATTCCAGCACATTAATATACAATTTTACTGTTTTAATTGTCACACGATGTGTGATGGATGAATTATAAGCTAATCAAGTTACATGATGCTTTATGGTTTACAAAATGTTTTCACACATCATTGCAACCCAGATCTCCTTGTGGAAGCATTAAGACATTCCAGGTATAACTCAACATTCAGATTTGGATTGATGTTTCTGGTTACAGAATCTTGATATGTCGTGAAAGTATTGTCTGTGCTTATATTGTTCCATTAGAAGGAATATGCCTAAGAGGCCATTTCATACATTAGAAAGTCAGCTAGTAAATACTACAAGAGACTTTAACATACCTTGATATGCTTAAGAGTTGAACACTTGCACTTAGGCATACTTGATTTAATGAACATCCCCATTTTCTTCACATCCCATGAAGTATTGTAGGAATTTTGGCAAAATATAAGGTCCTTGTACTAGGCACAGCTAGAAAATATTAATAGCTGTTAACTGACAACCACTTGTCCCTATCTCAAGACAATGATCCCCAGTCATATGGGTCACTGAGACTCTCAGGTCCTTTACTGTCCTTCCTTGGCATGCCTATTATGTACAATAAGTGAAGAATTCTGCTTCTTTGTCAGTTAATTAACCTGCCTGCTGATGCTGTTCTGCCCTTGGTTGATTCAGAGCAACTTCCAGCTGTTAGCTTCCTCTCTGGTCAAAAGCTTTTGGTGATGGAGGTCCATAAGAAAGAAATGGCTACATACATTCAAAACTGGTCGGGTAACATGTAAGTAGGATGATCTTTCATCCTTGTTTGCCCAGAATTTTCCTGGGTTTGTTGCTGAAAGTCTCAAGTTCTGGGAACCCTCTAAACAGAGCCAGGATTGGTTATCCTACATGCAGAAAATCATTTCTATAATTGAACAGCGACAAATGAACCACTCCATCATTGAGTAAATTCAAGGGAGTAGGTAACATTGGGTGTCTTTGTTTGGATTCCCCTCGTCTAGGCCCTGAGTCTAGGATTCCATTGCAAGTAGTTTTGGGGGGGATGATCCTAGGAAATAGAAGTAAAGGAGAGGAGAAATGAGATAGGAAAGCACGTTGGCACTGTGGGCACCTGGGGCCTGATCCTACTAGGAAACACTGGGAAGTGGTATAGTACATGTCCCTCAGGGCAGAGGGTTTGGTGTAAGCACCAGTCATTAGGTTAAGTCTGCTCTTAGTGCTGGAAATTAAGGTTGCTAATTTTGTCTGCTAAGCCTGTAGGCAGAGTGGACTTCAGTCATCAGAGAAAGCTCTCCAACAAAAAGACACAGACATTGCAGGTAGAAACTGTGCTGCAGTACACTGAAATAGTAATGAACCAAAGGGATGTGGGGAGGACACTGACAGCACTCTTACAATAAGTCTACATTGTTACCCAAGTCAACTCATTCTACAGCACTGACCAGCTAACTCTCCCTGGGGTGGACCCAGCTTCTTTGGTATTGGCAGAAAGAACATGTAGGCAGACATGGGGAATAATAAGGATATGGGTGGCTATGCAAGACACAGATGACTTTGTTGCTTCTGAATCATGACTGATACATTATTTTTATTAGTAATTATCATATAGCCAAACTATAGATACGTGGGATTAGTTGTAATCTTCCAAGTAGTCCTCAGTAATGCCACTTCAGACATTAATTCTCTAAGTCTGAATAATTTTGAGGGAGGAAATTTTTGAGCCCTCTTTAGGGTCTGATCATGGCTTATGAGACCGCATTATCATGAAATGTTAACTTGTTCTTTTACTTATATCTTTCCCTGAGCCATTAGAAACCATTTTATGATTTCTGTCTTTAAGCTGAACAAAGCTGTCTCTCAAGTCTCCTCTAGAAACATCTGGAAGATGACCTCCTTCTGAAGTTTGTAAAGTGTTCAGAGGGAAATGAGATGGCGAGCTCTGCACCCGGGTATGCAGGCCAAGTACCTGGAGCTAGTGACTAAGCCACATTCAGTCATAAAGACCAAGATCATTGATCTTCCAGGCGACCTGACGAATACCTCTGCTAAATGGAGATGCTAGAACGTGGTTAGAGGCTGAAGATTCCATCACATTGTTGTTCAAGGAATTTAGCAAAGTCAACGGATGAGGAGAATCTGTGAGTAATCAAAAGCCTTGAGGTTGAGAGGAGAGAGACCAGTGTGAGCGTTACTTGGCAGTGGGGAGGTGTTAGTAGCAAACGCAGAGCAGCTGTGGCTGTGATGGTGGATCACTGGGATGGGAAGCGACGCTTGCCTGCCATGGAGGGAAGAAGGAAACCAGTTGGCTCAATTTGGCTTGTGTCTTAATAGTCAACCCAGCTTCTATGGGTTGACTGTTGGTTGAAGTAATCCAGATGTTAGTCCCCATTCACCTGAAGGAGTCCAGTGAACATACCTTTTACATGTACATGAAGTTGCCACTCACCATTCTTTGATTTGGGTTAAATAGTTTTAATTCCATTAGTCTTTTTTATTCTTATGGTTTGAAAAGTAGTTTTATTTACATGTAAAGACTCATTGATTCAATTCAGCCTCTTTAGGTCCTCCTGCCTGGTAGGCAATAGGGAGAATAATGTGAGACAAGGGCTCAGGAAGGTGTAGACTTCTCAGGTTAGCCCTGTAATTCACTAAGGATGTGCACATGGGTGGGCTACGTCTCTGAATCTTAAGTAAGGATTATATTTACAATTAGTAAACATTTTATTATTATTCCCCCCACTAAACATAAGATATGTGAAAATCTTTCTCTCCTCCTAAGACTGCTTCTAAATACATTCATAAAAAATTGAGGCTTGTCATCTTAAAACATACAACCTAATAATAAAAAGAAAATAAAAGAACAGGAATCAAAAACATGGTAATGGGAGAGAAGGTAAGCAAAGAAAGCCTATTGTAATTGTGTTAAAAACTTAGTAGTGAGTTTCTTGGAAACAAACAAAAGCAAAATGCAATAGACAAATCCTACTCTAATAAAATGAAATGTAAATTTTTATAAGGTAAGAAGTATGTTTTTGGTTTAACTGTAATATGATTTATGTAATATGGTTCTGTTATAAGAGGCATTGCAACAGACAGTGGAACATTTACTGTAGGAAGAGAAAGGGTCTCTGTATCCTATTTGCTATTTTGACTGGGTTAAAAGCTCTACTTGTGGAGTTGTGTTGAAGGTTTCTTGAAGGTATTTCTACAGAGAGATGAGAGAAGATATAGCCAAGCCATGTCTTTTCTAGTAAAATAAATAATCGCAGCAATACAACCTAAAGGTGCTGGAGTACTTGTTTGACTTATGTTCTTTCTCTAACCCTTTTCTTGGTTTACCTGGATATTGTATCAGCTTCCTAACTGGAGTCCTTGACTTCAATCTTGCCCACCTTGAGTCTTTTCTCTAAGCTGCAATCAGACAACATTCCTAAAGTACAGCTCTCATTCCTGTCACTTCCTGGCCCAATGCTCTCCCTACAGTTCACTTCTAAATTCCTTCCGTATCTCAGATATGTCATGTGTTTTGCCTTTTTCACATTCTCCTTTACATGGAATAGCCATCTCTATTGTCAATCAAGCTGTCAAATTAATATCATCTTTTGGATGTCAGTTCAGACACCATTACTTTATTAAAAAAAAAAACTCCCTTGACCATCCCAATCTCTCTTGTCTGAATTAGCATCCTCTTCTTTGTGTTCCTTAAGCACTCTGCCACACTGTATCGTTATTTTGTATTTACTTGTCTGTAAGTCAGGGGTGTCCTTGTCAGAGCTTCGTCAAGCCTTCTGTGTTAGCAGAGCCCTGCGCATAGTAGGGGCTTAATACATATTTGGGTTTTTTTGTGTTTTTTTTTTGAGTTGGAGTCTCACTCTGTCACCCAGACTGGAGTGCAGTGGCCGCTCCCGGCCACCGCAGCCTCGACCTACTGGGCTCTGGCGATCCTTCCGCCTCAGCCTTCCAAGTAGCTGGAACTACAGGTGCGCGCTACCACGCCCGGCTAATTTTTAAAAATTTATTGTAGAGATGAGGTCTCGCCAAGTTGCCCACGTGGGTCTCGAACCCGTGGGCTCAGGCAATCCACTCACCTCAGCCTCTCAAAGCGCGGGATTACAGGCTGAGCCACTGAGCCCGGCTTACATATTTGTTAAATAAGTGAATCAGTAAATGAAAGACGTAGTAGGATCTGGCTTTCAAACCAATAGTCAGTGTCATCAATGTCATGTTAATAACCAATGGACATTTTCCCAGGGTATATTTCATGAAACATTTCTTCTGAGAAATATTCATAGGTGTTCTGGACAAAAGACTTTTGTGGCTAAGGAAGTGAAAAATATTACATATTATATCTCTCAAACAAATCACTATTCTCTATGGAATATTAAAGGCTCTTGTGTGTTTCTTAACTAATAAATTTATTTACTATACATTTTTCATACTTTGAGGTATGTGTGTGCATGCATGTGTATGTAGTACCTGTTGGAGTTAATTCCTTATAACAAAAACAGTTTGGCAAACATTGTACTATAGGCTTTACTTTAAATTAAGAAGTGAAATAAGAATGCATTTGTCTCCCTGTTTATTTACATTGTTTTGTAAAATTTGCAAACATAAAAAATGTAGTAAACCAAAAAAAAAAAAAAAAAAAAGTAGCAACGGTATGAAAATGAAAAGACAAAATTTTGCAGGAAAAATGTATCAACTTTGAAAACACAAGAAAATCCACTGGGCAAATTTATTAAGCTAGCAAGAAATATAAGTGGGTTTAAAAAAAAAAAATATTTTGAAAAGGGCTATTGTTCAGGAGAAATTCAAGCTATGTTTTTTTCTCTGCTCTCACATCACCTCAACAGTCATCAACACAGAAGATTCCTGTGACCCCAAAATATGTGGGGATTTTTTTTCCGCTGGGAAGCAAGTAGTCGGTTTTGTAGCAGACACCAACTGAGTGTCCTCTAACTTAATTTTGACACCATCTACCTGGAGGTAGTGCTAGATTCACAGGTTGAGGGTTTGGTCTCCAAGACTGCTCCCTTTCAGACACCACTTGCAAGTCTAGGCCTCTGGAACTTCTGACTGACTGATTGACTGGCTTAAATTGGAGCTCCCACAATCCCCTCTTTGGATTTGGTTAATTGGCTAGAGTTGTCTCAGAACTCAGGGAAGCATTTACTTATGTTTACTGGGTTATTATAAAAAATATCACAAAGGATAAAGATGAAGATATATATATATAGTGAGATATGAGGTATGGGAGAAGGGATGCAGAGCTTCCATGTATGAGCTAAACCCAGCAAGACCTGTGTGTTAAAATTCTTGGCTTCTCTGTGCCGTATTCCTCCCCAGGTGTGGGCAGGATCCCCTGCCTCTGGATTGAGGATCTTATGATGCACAGAGTCCTGATTGGACAAGTGAAAGGAGAACTAAATCGTCCCAACAAACGACTATAGCAAGAGCTATGAGAGTTACAAGCCAGGAGCTATGGGTGACAACCTATATAAAATAATATCAAAATAAAATAAAATAAAATCACAACTGTATATACTACACACATAATCATGGCTAAGCTTAGAAAATATTACGGGAAAAGAACCCCATTTACTATACTAGCAAAATATAACAATTTAGAAATAAGCTACACAAAAAGTGTATAAATTGAATAGCCCAAATTTTAAAAATTAACATATAAAGGATCAATAAATTAGATTTGCCACATTTCTGAATGAGATCATTCAATATGGTAGGCTATATCAAGTTATTGATGAAACATTGTGGTATTCAGAATCCCAGTTTGGAATTTGATCAAATATTTCTAAATTTCAGCTGGAAGATAAATGAGTAAAAGTAGCCAGAACAAAAAATATGTAATAAGATAATTTAGGGGAACAGCAATGTCAGTTATTTAAATATATTAAAAGCTATAATTCTTAAAACCATACTATATATGCAAGATTAACTCAAAAGATAATAGAATATTAAAAAGTGTTGTTATGCCTAGAGACTTAATATAAAATAAAGGTAGAATGACACACAAGTGTAAGAATGGACAACGTTGCTGCAAAAAATTTGGAAAACATTTAAAAAAGTTGTCTTGTTTCCCACTTCATGCTATACACAATTTCCAGAAAGATTAAAGATTTAAATGTAAAGGAAGTAAGACACAGAAGAACTAAGAGAAATGTAGATACTTTGCTTTTAAATTAATAGATTTTATTTAGTATAAATGTAAGGGATACAAGTGCAGTTTTGTTACGTGGACATATTGTATAGTGGGGAAGTCCAGGCTTTTAGGGTATCCATCACCTGAATAATGTACATTGCACCCATTAAGTAATTCCTCCTCACCCATTCCCCCCAAGCTTCCCACCCTTCCAAGTCTCCATTGTCTATCATTTCACAATCTATGCCTATGTGTACACATTATTTAGCTCACTCTTTTAAGAAGTGAGAATACGGGGTATTTGATTTTCTATTTCTAAGTTGTTTCACTTAAGATAATAGCCTTCAGTTCCCTCCATGTTGCTGTGAATGTCATGGTTTCATTTTTTTTAATGGCTGAATAGTATTCCCTTGTATATATACACCACATATTCTTTATCCAGTTACCCATTGATGGACACTTAGGTTAATTCCATATCTTTACTATTGTGAATAATGCTGCAATAAACATACAAGTTCAGGTATCCTTTTGACATAATGTTTTCCCTTGAGTAGATATTCAGTAGTGGGATTACTAGATTGAATCGTAGTTCTATTTTTAGTTCTTCAAGAAAGCTCCATTCCATACAGTTTGTGCTAATATATATTCCCACCAACAGTGTTTAAGCATTCTCTTTTCTCTACAGACTTGACTTTTCAGAGCATTTTTAAGTTTATAAAACAAAAAAAGTTGCACAGAAAGCATAGAAAAATTCTATATATACTCTCTCCCTCTACGTCTTCCCTATTATTAACATCTTGCATTGGCACAGTAAGTTTATCATCTATGAACCAATCTTGATATATTATATTTTTTCTTTTTTTTTAGAGATCAGTCTCACTCCATTACCCAGGCTGGAGTGCAGTGGAACGCTCATGGCTCACCACAGCCTTGACCTTCTGGGCTCAAGCAATCTTTCTGCCCTAACCTCCCAAATAGCTGGGAATACAGGCACATATTACCATACCTGGCTAATTATTTAAATTTTTGAAAATATTTTTGTAGTGACAAGGGCTCACTCTTCTGCCCAGGCTGGCCTGAGCTCAAGCAATCTAGGCCTTCCAAAGTGCTGGAATTGCAGGTATGAATCACCTGCCCGGCCCATTATTACATTTTACATTATGGTTTCCTGGGTTTTGATAAATATGTAATATCTTGTGTCCAACCTTACAGTGCTGTACAGAGTAGTTTTACAACCCTAAAAATCCTCTGTGTTCCACTTCTTCATCCCTCTTTCATTCTCCCTCAAGACCCTTTCAACCTCTGAACTATCTCTACAGTTCTGCTTTTCCCAGAATGTCTTACAGTTGGAATCATACGGTATGGATCCTTTTTAGATTGGTTTCCTTTATGTAGCAATATGCGTTTAAGTTTCTTCCATGTCTTTTCATAGCTTGATATCTTGTTTCTGTCTATTGCTGAATAATATTCCATCCATTCATTGCACGGATGTACCACGGTTCCCCCCCCATTCACATAGTGAAGAACTAGCTACATTTAAAAATTTGTGATATTCATGAAAACAAAATAAAAGAAAAGCATCCATTGAGAGCATAACCATGGCCCAGGCCCCCTTCCAGAATCTTGAGATACGTCAATGAGCAAGGAATATAACAGTCTTTTCTCATGGAAAGATTCTATAATAGCAGGAAGAGGCAGACACATAGAAAATAAAAAGTAGGAACAACAAATAAGTAAATTATGAAGTATACAAGAAGGTGGTAATTATTTTGGCAAAGCAAAAAAGTAGCCCAGGGTCAAGAGCACTGGGAGTATGGGGACAGGTGAGATAAGGCAGCAGATGGTGATTCTGAATGGAGTGGTCAGAGCCCGTGAGAAGATTTGCTTAAACCCAGTGGACCTTCCTAAGGTCAGAAGCAACAGATGGCTTGTAAATGTGAAATTTAAAAACTGACTACTAATTTAAAAAGTCAACTTCAAACAATGGCATAATATTTTACTTCTTAAAGGCATTCACTTTTTTTAAAAGTAGGATTTGTGATTTATATGGAGATTTCACACAGTAGGAGTAAGTATTAACTTGTATAATTGTTCTTGAAGGCAAGGGGATGATATGAATAAGGAATCTTAACAATGTTTAAATAGTCATTGCACATCTTTGAACGCCTGGTAAATGAAAAATAATCAGAAATGGTAACAGCACTTATGTAAAAATTATTTAATTGTAATTTTAAAATTTGTCAATAGCACACCTTTTCTATAATGGGGACAAATTGAAAATTATTACAGTACATGCAACTAATGCCATGCTGTATAATCTTTAAAAATGATAAAATAATTTTTTGAAGAACACAGTGATTTGGGAAAGCTCTTATGTGTAGAAAATATTCCAAAAAGAAATATACCAAATGTGAATAGTAGTTGTAAACCTTAAGTGGTAGGATTATAGATGATTAAAAATAACTTCTTTAATGATATTTATGTGTGATACATTACGAAATTCATGCAAAACACATGTATATTATAAAATAGATGATTAAAAATGAAAATTAGAGAAAAGTGTAAGGACAGTAAAAATAATCTTGGTTTATTTCTGTTAATTCTGTTTATTACTTTACTTTCTTCTTCCAGTTCATCTATCTTTTTCCCCCGTGCTTCCCTTTGTCCCTTCCTGTGCCCTGCTCTCCTTGCTTCTTCCTCCTCCTTCTCCTCTTCTTCTTCTGATATTCTTGAGAAAAGGGGATTCACACATTTTATTCGTTGCCAGATTGCACTCCACAAAGGCATCTATAATCCCACCCTTTCTTGTTCTCACAGATATATATACACACATACACACACACACACACACAGAGAGAGAGAGAGAGAGAGAGAGAGAGACACACAAACTTTTCTATTTTTACCATTTGGATGGGTAAAGAGTAATGTCTTGCTCTGCATTGCATTTCTTTGATTTTCAGTGAGTGAACATCTTTTCATGTGCTTATTAGTCATTTGGGTTTCCGTTTTTGTAATTCAGTCTACAGAACTTTTGTCCACTTTCTGACTTGGTTATTTGTCTATCTATCTATCTATCCTCTCTCTCTCTCCCCCCCCATCTATCTATTTAATTATCTATCCATCCATCTTTGCTGATTTGGAGGCATTCCTTACTGTGCCAGGTGGCAATCTCTTATATGTTTTAGGCATCTCACAAGTATCTTATTTCAACACATCTTTTTTCCATTTAATTTGGGTCTATCAGTTTTTTTTTTAAATTGACCCACCAATATTTCCAAGCAGAACATCACTGTTTTCAGTTTCTGTATCTGTCATTTTTCTCTCCACCACTTCCATCTTTGTCTTTTCCCTCTTTAATCTGTAATGAATTCTCAAGTTTGTCCTCCGCATTTCTTACTCAGTCTGTCAGTGCCAATTCTGTTATTTCTGCCTTAAATGAAGGCTCCATTCTGCTTTTTGAATTTTTTTCTTACAGAATTTCTTACTTTAATCAACTTTACTTTCTTCTCATCTTATTGCTTTTAGGTCTATTTTCTCACAGACACTATTCTATTTTATCTCATCATCTACTGAGATACCAATAACTTATAATTTGGGGGGGGGTTGTTTCTTTGAGTAAGAATTTCTGGAGATATCATTTTTCCCCCTGAGTCTTTCAGAAGACGTTTCCTTTCCTTTAATCTTCCCACCTCTGAAGGTTGCCTTATCTTCTGATGGGAAGCAGGTGGGAGAAGGTCCCAGTCCCTCGGTTCTGACCACTCCTGTAGTGACTGAGTCTCTGCTGGAGTCGCAGATGGTGGGTAGGTTGGTGTGCCCAGCGCCTCACACATTTCCTGTCGACTTCTGCTCTCTCAGACAGAAATGGGATCCACTCCTACGTCCACTGCCGGCTCGCTAGTACATGGAACAGATGGACTGTATGGAAAACTCTAGCCCCGGTTTTTACTGCTTCTATTTCTATCTCCTCCCAGACCCATAGTTCTTTATTTATGGAGACTACTATGCTGGTAGCCCACAGCCTAAGTCTTGTTCAGGTGTTTTCTGAAGAGTTGCTGTCTCTGGATGTAGATAGGGTTGAGTGAAACGAGAAATTACCATCTGGCTGTCCTAAAAAATACCATGAGCTCAGTGAAGAACTAGTTGGCTAGTTTTCTGGTAGGTACAGTTCGTGTGTTTCTCAACTAAATGTTGAAATCATGAAAGAGAAAAAAGAGGATTCTCTCCAGGTGTGTGTGTGTGTGTGTGTATGTGTGTGGGTTCCTTTAGAAAAAAAGCACAAGGGATCTCTCATTGCAACTTGGTATTTATAAGTCTTGTTGTAGGGGCATTAAAACCAGATTCTCCTAGATTTTGGAAACAAACTCATTGTTCTGGTTTTCACAGGTGTTTTAAGTTCTCCTCTTTGTGTATCTTAAGAGCTATTTTAATGAGGCATTGAGAAAGGTCAGGTGACACTTGAAGCTGAGTCATTTATTTAAGAAGTCACCATTTCATCCCTTACCCTGGAGGGGCAGTGACCTCTGTACAGAAAGTTCTCCTAAGAATGCCTGCAGGCCAGGCCAGGCTAAGCCAGGGTACTTCACAGAGAATAAAAGGCTCAAATATGCTCTGAATATTTGGGCAAGCAATTCTCTATGAAAAAGAAAAATTGGCCTAAAAGATTCTGAAATTTTGTATTATTAATGCCTACCTTTACCATGTAAAAAGTTTCAATATGGCTATTTCTGAAGGTCTAAACTTTAGAAAAATTGCACCTTGATGAATTTTTTCTAGTGGACACAAATATAAAAATAAAATAGTCTGTATGAATACCGAGTGAGAGTAAGAAGCAAAGAATGATATAAATGAGATTAAATAACATAGGCTAAGCACTATATGGTTTAGTATGTTGTCCTGTGGATGGACTTATTTGGTATTATTACAAGATTTAAGTGGTACTTTCTTCTTCTGAGACAAACAGGCCAAGGATAAAACAAACTAGCTGGCAGGTAGCCCTTATTTTAACACGAGGACAATGCCAGTTGTACATAATGTTGCCAGAGAAAATAGAGCATGCCCAGTTAAACTTGAATTTCAGAAAGACCACAAATACCTTTTTAATGTTAAGTATGTCCCAGACGTACAGAACATGCAAAAGGAGGTGGCTGAACATTTTTAGTGACACCTTGAAGATATAAAAGAGGGGAGGCTGTGGAGGACAGGTGGTACAATTTTGGAGACATTTGTAAGAGTTCGGTGTCATTCCCACTGCCTCTTCTGTGGGGGAGAGAAGGATATACTTCCTTCTATCAATGCTTCCTGAGAAAGGCCCAGAGAACCTGGCACTAGCAACCTGGAGATGAAAGGCGCTGGTGTGGTAATTGCCTGGAAGAGTCAAGTTCAAAGACTGGCTATTGCCATCTGCCTAGCAGGAAGAGAGGCTGCATTGACAGCATGCTGGGCTGCCACTGGAGGCAGGTCAGGGGGGCCTATTTCTCATGAGTCAGACACAGTCCCATGGGAAGCACCAGGCCTGCAGGTGGTTTGCAAACGATGAATGATTTTGGCAGGAAGAGACTCATCAATGGCGGGAGCTGAAGAGGTTGCTGTAAGCTGCCACCTGGAGGAGAACTGAGAGAGGCAGAGGCTGGTGTTCCCAGAGAAGAACTTTCTGGGAGAAAGACCCATCGAAAAGGTCAGGAAGCACCTGTGCAGATCATGAACTTTCCTCTCTTTCTTTTCTTGTTTTTTTTTTTGTTGTTGTTTTTTAGAGTTGAAGTCTCACTGTCGCCCAGACTGGAGTGCAGTGGCGGCTCCCGACCTGCTGGGCTCCGGTGATCCTTCCGCCTCAGCCTTCCAAGTAGCTGGAACTACAGGCAC